>NC_092281.1:39984800-40027300 GCF_036320965.1 Panulirus ornatus
AAGTGTTTTAGATATCTGGGAGTGGATCTGGCAGCGGATGGAACCATGGAAGCGGAAGTGGATCATAGGGTGGGGGAGGGGCGAAAATTCTGGGAGCCTTGAAGAATGTGTGGAAGTCGAGAGCATTATCTCGGAAAGCAAAAATGGGTATGTTTGAAGGAATAGTGGTTCCAACAATGTTGTATGGTTGCGAGGCGTGGGCTATGGATAGAGTTGTGCGCAGGAGGATGGATGTGCTGGAAATGAGATGTTTGAGGACAATGTGTGGTGTGAGGTGGTTTGATCGAGTAAGTAACGTAAGGGTAAGAGAGATGTGTGGAAATAAAAAGAGCGTGGTTGAGAGAGCAGAAGAGTGTGTTTTGAAATGGTTTGGGCACATGGAGAGAATGAGTGAGGAAAGATTGACCAAGAGGATATATATGTCGGAGGTGGAGGGAACGAGGAGAAGAGGGAGACCAAATTGGAGGTGGAAAGATGGAGTGAAAAAGAATTTGTGTGATCGGGGCCTGAACATGCAGGAGGGTGAAAGGAGGGCAAGGAATAGAGTGAATTGGAGCGATGTGGTATACCGGGGTTGACGTGCTGTCAGTGGATTGAATCAAGGCATGTGAAGCGTCTGGGGTAAACCATGGTAAGCTGTGGAGGTATGTATATTTGCGTGTGTGGACGTATGTATATACATGTGTATGGGGTGGGTTGGGCCATTTCTTTCGTCTGTTTCCTTGCGCTACCTCGCAAACGCGGGAGACAGCGACAAAGAAAAAAAAAAAAAACTATACATACACATATATATATATATATATATATATATATATATATATATATATATATATATATATGTATATTTATATATACGAATAAAGTGCATATGAACGCGCACCTTCATAGAACATGCAAACCTTCAACAGCCAGGATCGAACCCGGGACCCTTGTGCAAGAGGCGGGAATGCTAACCTCTAAGCTATGCTTCTGGCCAATAGGAAATAACTATTCGAATACTAAGTACTCGAATACCATTTGTCTCACATTGGTGAGGAACGGGGTCTACACTGGTTATTTCCCAACAGGCGCACATAGCCAGCAGATAGCATTTTACCGAACCTAACTGTACAACGCAGAGGTATATGAATACGAATAAAGTGCATATGAACGCGCACCTTCATAGAACATACAAACCTCCAACAACCAGAATCGAACCCGTGACTCCAGTGCAAGAGGTGGGAATGTGTGTGTGTGTGTGTGTGTGTGTGTTTGTGTGTGTGTGTGTGTGTGTGTGTGTGTGTGTGTGTGTGTCCGTGTATGTGTATGTATATACTTGATCTCTAATACAGAGAAGACCAAGCCTTTTCCTCATTTTTAGAATCTTTGTTTTCGGGCAGCTAAGAACGATTCTTATAGCTTCATTTTATCATTTTTTCAAGCCCTCCAAGCCTTTTCTCAGGCGCTAGCACAAACAGGGGCGTAGCATAATCAGTCATAGAACGGAGCGATGTAAATAATCTTAACTATTTTGACATAGGCCCCATAATGATTTTTGGGAACAGCTATAGCTCTGAGTGCCCGAAGCCTCTCACTACATTAGTGGTCAAGTCTCGTTACAACAGCTTCAAGCGTTGGTAACTCTAACCCAGCATACCAGTAACCTTTTACATAATCAACCTGGGACCCGTTATTTAACCGAATCTCAGTGATGACTCCTTATTTTTTATGGTGAGAATTTTGGTTTTGTCAGCAAATATGACACGACCTTACCTTTCACGGGTATCTGATACATGATTGAGTGTAGTGAGTGTATTGTTATACCTGGAGGTGTTGTGAATGGCCTTAAACAAAGAGTTGTGATCAATGGTTAAGCCTCACGATGGTTAGACGTAGCAAGTGGAGTATCACAAGGATCAGTCTTGGGACTACTTATCTTTCCCATATGTATTAATGATATTGATAATGGGCTGCATTGCAAGATATCAAAATTCGCTGATGATACAAAGCTGAGAACTAAATCTGCAATAAATCTTGAACGTCTACGGCTTCAAACTGACTTAGACAAACTGATGGACTTGGTTCATCGATGGAAAATGAATTTTGATAGCGATAAGTGGAAAGTTTTACATATCCGTAGTAAAAACAAATTCTCAAGCTACATATAAACTCCGTTGAAATGCAAAAGATAAATGAGGAAGAAAACTTGGGTGAGAAAAGAGCGAACAAAATTCTTGAATCATAGATTCAGCCTTCGAATTCATTTCGAGGGAAATCATCCATACTTTACAGTTCATTGGTTCTTCCACATCTTGAGTATCCAGTTTTTGTCACCCAACTTAAAAGAAAAGGACATAGACTGAATGGATGGAGCTATAGAGATGATTCCGGACTTAGAAACAAATACTCCGAGATGATATTAAACGACTTGAATTTATCTAGCTTAGAAAGAGAAGGTTAAGAGGTGATCTAATACAAGTATTCAGAATGATCAAAGACTTTGATAATCTTGATCTATCAGGTTACTTAAGACTTGATTCTTCTGGGAAAACGTTTTACTTCGAATGAGGCGAAGTACTTTTTCTTCAACAAGATTGTTAACATATAGAACGATTTGTAATTTAGAGTAGATGTAAGCAATACTACAGATGCGTTTAAGAATGACTTGATAAATACTTCGCTTTAACTCCACAACTTACATTATTTGCGCTATCTCAGTTACAATGACAATTTGCGTGTTATTCTCTCTGAATTTCCTATATGCCTTCTACCTCACAAATCTATCACCTGTATGCTTTCTACCACACCAATCCATCACCTGTATGCTTTCTACCACACTAATCTATCATCTGTATGCTTTCTACCACACTAATCTATGACCTGTATGCTTTCTACCACACTAATCTATCACCTGTATGCTTTCTACCTCACTAATCTATCACCTGTATGCTTTCTACCACACTAATCTATGACCTGTATGCTTTCTACCACACTAATCTATCACCTGTATGCTTTCTACCACACTAATCTATGACCTGTATGCTTTCTACCACACTGATCTGTCAGTTTCTGATATTTTCCACTATCACAAACAACCTCGAAAATACCCAATTGTCTGTTGCTGTTTGAATTCCTTTGTATTTGTAACCACAGATACAGTGTGTACAACACCTGTAAAACGTTTTTCACTTGTTCAGTAGCGCCCAAATCATGCAAGAAAAAAAGATGTCTTTCAAAATCTGTTTGCTATTTGTTTTGCTGCAGAGGCAAACTCTGCGGTCGGCACAAGTGATGGGGGGCTGACACTGCTCGAGAAGGGTTGATACTGAAGGGTTGGTAATGCTTGTGAAGGGCTGGCACTACACTTAAATGATTGGCACCGGTGTTAAGGAATCGGCACTGAGACTGTTGACACTGATGGCAAGAGTTGGTACTGACTGTGGTAGTGTGGAGGCAGTGTTCACTGTAAGTGCGAGGAGCGAAATGACCCTGTGCCCCACGATAAGCGAGTACATCCGCCCATATTGCTCTCTCTCTCTCTCTCTCTCTCTCTCTCTCTCTCTCTCTCTCTCTCTCTCTCTCTCTCTCTCTCTCTCTCTCTCTCTCTCTCTCTCTCTCTCCGCTTATGTCCCAATTTCAAAACCTTCATACATTTTCTATATCAGAAATCCAACTAAAGTAAACTTTCACCAGTAAATAGATGAAAAAGTCATAAGCGAGCTTTTCCCATGCGGTAAGATTCATGTGCAATGGGTTAAGATCTTGTTTCTTAGAACCAGACGGGAGAGGGTAGATATGAAAGATCCATTCTCATTCCTTGCGTTAGTGGTTCATACAAGGTTCCCAGTATACTAGCAGATGTGTATTCCAACCTGATACAAACCCTTCTTCGATCTGGCCTTCGTTTATATAGTTATTCTCAATAATCGTAGCACATGTTACCCAATTACTCTGCGATGCTTTTAATGCCTATGATGAAAAACACGTCTCTCTTGTTTCAGCAAGAGTATTGGTGTTCTATTGTGTTTTAAGGTCACACTGGCTTCAATTCAGTATCAGGTTCATAAGTTTTACTTATAGCCACTATATCATTTTAGGAATTGGATGGGATTCCATCGCATCCCGGCGGCTATCATGATGATTATTTCTGTGATGTGATTCTCATTAAAGCGGCCACTTATCTCTTTCCTCTATGTAGCCAGTACCTGTTGCATTACAATATGTTCATCTCTTGCCCTTTTTCTCAGGAGTAGTTTTCATACACTTGTCGGGCTGAACAGTCCATCCTCAAATATTTCTCTTCGCTGCCTTTTATACACATGTGGGAACAATACGTTTGGATCGCTTTCCCACGTACATCTCATTTATTTTTTGTTCTCCTTTACGCCAATCCTTCATTTCTCTCTCCGCATTTCTCATATTTTCTCTGAACACTTATATTCGTCCCTTACTTCTTGATATCGTTATGTTTTCCTCATCATCTTCAGTTCATCCACATATTTCTATCTTTTTATGTTTTCTCTCTTCACTGTTCTTTCTTATAACTAGTTCTGAACCTTCAGCCATTTCTTAGTCTTTTCTATAATGCTTGTGTATTGATGTTGTACTTTCTTATAACTGGTGCTGAACCCTCAGCTGTTTCTTACGCTCTTTTCTAGAATGCTTATGTATTGATGTTGAAGTACTCGTCTTCAGAGAATATCACGTCGTTAGTAAATATCATGTCGTTAGTAGATATCATGTCGTTAGTAGATATCATGTCGTTAGTAGATATCATGTCGTTAGCGAATAATTCTTTTTCCAACTTGCGTCAGAATGGGACGTCGGGTCATTTATTTCACTGACGCCAGTCGCCATACAATGTTCAACTTTTCCCATGACTATACGGCAGGACGTGGTTATCGCCAGTGCTCTGGTCTGGTCTTCTGCTTCACTCGCCATGAAGAGAGGTTTACATCATTTGTGAAGAGGTTTAATGCTTCATTATCTCATGTGACTTATTTGTATCTGGTTGAACCTCTCATCAATTCTAATTGTTCTTTTCAACCTCTCCGTTTCATTTCCTAATCAATTATTCATTATTCAACGTTTAAATCTACACCCATGAGCTGTTCCTCGTCCTTCCCATTCAGTGAAGTGAATAGAAATTCTCCAAAACCGTAGTACTCCTGGATAAGATGCATTTAATCTCTTCAATATGTCGTCCACTTCACTTAAGACAGTCGGCCTGATCTTTCTTCTGTTCACAAACACGTCAAGAGAGTCATCCTCGCTGTGCATACATACATCTGATTCTTACCGTTACCTAACCTAACCTGAAAGAATGTTGTGCCTATCCCACAGCATATCTAATCTCAGGGTTATCTTCTTTCTTCATTCCTCTGATACCTTAGCTCCGCATGTTACTTGATCTGCTTTTATTGAAACGTAACACGTGTTCTTAAATCTTCCATTCAGTAATTTTGTTTTGTTCTTAAACGGTACATTTTGCATATATCATTTTCTGGTCTGTATGATTTTTCTTGCTATTGTTAACATTGATGACATCTGCTGCAATATCATCCCCTGATACACTCCTCTGTGGACTGCATGACTCTATTGTCCTTAACAGCTATTTGTGTGTCATTGCATGACTCTATCAGCTTCCCTTCCCAACCATATACTATTTGTCACCATCAAAGTCTCGACTGCATACCACTCACAAGTGTATACAAAGACAGTATGCAAGTCACGACTATATACAAAATTCATAAAAGTATACCAGAGTCACAATTGTAAAATGCAGTCACAACTGTATACCGGAGTCACAACTGTGTACCGGAGTTAAAACTGTGTGCCAGAGTCACAACTGTATACCAGATTTACAACTGTGTACCGGAATTACAACTTTTAACGGAGTCACACTGTGTACCGGAGTTACAAATATGTGCCGGAGTCACAACTGTATACCGGAGTCACAGCTGTGTACCGGAGTTACAACTGTGTACCGGAGTCAAAACTGTATACCGGAGTTACAACTATGTACCGGAGCCACAACTCTGTACCAGAGTCACAACTGTATACCGGCGTCACAACTATGTACCGGAGTCACAAGTGTGTACCGGAGTCACAACTGTGTGTCGGAGTCGTGTACCGGAGTCCCAACAGTGTATGAGAGTCACAACTGTATACCACAGTTACAACTGTGTACCGGAGTCACAACTGTATACCACAGTTACAACTGTGTATCAGAGTCACAACTGTATACCACAGTTACAACTGTGTACCGGAGTCTCAAATGTGTACCGGAGACACAAATGTGTACCAGAGTCACAACTGTATACCGGAGTCACAACTGTTTACCGGAGTCACAACTGTGTGCCGAAGTCACAACTGTGTATCTGAGTCACAACTGTGTACCGGAGTTACATCTGTGTACCAGAATCAACTGCATACCGGAGTCACAACTGTGTACCGGAATCATAACTGTGCCAGAGTCACAACTGTGTATCGTAGTCACAACTGAGTATCAGAGTCACAACTTTATACTGGAGTCACACCTGTGTACCAGAGTCACAAATGTGTACCGGAGTTACAACTGTGTACCGGAATCACAACTATGTGCCGGAGTCACAACTATGTAACGGAGTCACAACTGTGTATCAGAGTCACAACTGTAAACCGGAGTCATAACTGTGTACCAGAGTCACAACTGTGTATCAGAGTCACAACTGTGTACCGAAGTTACAACTTTATACCAAAGGCACAACTGTGTACCGGAGTCACAACTGTGCACCAGAGTCACAACTGTATACCGGAGTAACAATTGTGTACCGGAGTCACAGCTGTGTACAAGAGTCAAAACCCTATACCGGAGTCACAACTGTGTACCGGAGTTACAAGTGTATACCAGAGTTACAACTGTGTACTGGAACTACAACTGTGTACCAGAGTCACAATTGGGTACTGGAGTTTCAACTGTGTTCCAGAGGTACAACTGTACACCAGAGTTACAACTGTGTACCGGAGTCACAACTAGGCACCAGAGTTATAACTATGTAACGGAGTTACAACTGTTTACCAGAGATACAACTGTGTGCCGAAGTTACAAGTGTGTACCAGAGTCACAACTAGATAGTGGAGTTTTAACTGTGTTCCGGAGCTACAACTGTATACCAGAGTTACAACTGTGTACCAGAGTCACAACTGTGTACCAAAGTCACAACTGTAAGCCGGAGTCACAACTTTGTACTGGAGTCACAACTGTGTACCGGATTCACAACAGTGCACCAGAGTCACAACTATTTACCGGAGTCACAACTGTGTACCGGAGACACAACTGTGTGCCAGAGTCAAAACTGTGTATCAGCGTCACAACTGTGTACCGGAGTTACAACTGTGTACCAGAGATACAAATGTATACCGGAGTCACAACTATGGATCAGAGTCACAACTGTGTGCCGGAGTCGCATGTGTACCAGAATCACAACTGTATACCGGAGCCACAACTGTGTACCGGAACCACAACTGTGTGCGGAGTCAAAGCTGTGTACCATAGTGACAACTGTGTATCAGAGTCACAGCTGTATACTGGAGTCACAACTGTGTACTGTGGTCACAAATGTGTACCGGAGTCACAACTGTGTACCAGAGTCACAATTGTATATCGGAGTCAAAACTGTGTGCAGGACTCACAACTGTGCACCGCAGTCACAAGGGTCTATCGGAGTCACAACTGCGTATCAAAGTCACTTTATACCGCAGTCAAAACTGTGTATCGGAGTCACAACTGTGTACCATAGTCAAAACTGTGTACCGGAGTTACAAGTGTGTACCAGAATCACAACTATGAACTGGAATTTCAACTGTGTTCCGAAGCTACAGCTGTAGACCAGAATTACAACTGGGTACCGGAGTCACAACTGTGTACCAAAGTCACAACTGTAAACCAGAGTCACAACTGTGTACCGGAGTCGCAACTGTGTACCGGAGTTACAACAGTGTACCAGAGTCACAACTGTTTACCGGAGTAACAACTGTGTACCGGAGTCACAGATGTGTGCCAGAGTCAAAACTGTGTATCAGCGTCACAACTGTGTACCGGAGTTAGAACTGTGCACCAGAGACACAAATATATACTGGAGTCACAACTGTGTATCAGAGTCACAACTGTGTGCCGGAGTCACATGTGTACCAGAGTCAGAACTGTATACCGGAGCCAAAAGTGTGCCGAATTCACAACTGTGTACCGTGGTCACAACTGCGTATCAGAGTCACAGCTGTATACTGGAGTCACAACTGTGTACCGTAGTCACAATTGTGTACCGGAGTCACAACTGTGTACCGGAGTCATAACTGTGTACCAGAGTCACAACTGTGTGACGGAGTCACAACTGTGCACCGGAGTCACAAACGTGTACCGGAGTCAGAACTGTGTATCAGAGTCACTTTATACCGGTGTCACAACTGTGTACCGGAGTCACAACTGTGTACCAGAGTCACAACTGTGTACCGGAGTCACAACCGTGTACCAGAGTCACAACTATGTACCAGAGTCACAGCTGTGTACCGGAGTTACAGCTGTGCACCAAATTAACAACTGTGTACCGGATTCACAACTGTGTACCAGACTCACAACTGTATACCGGAGTCATAACTGTGTACCGGAGGCACAGTTGTGTACCAGAGTCAAAACTGTATACCGGAGTCACAACTGTGTACCGGAGTCACAATGTGTGCGGGAGTCACTACTGTGTATCAAAGTCACAATTGTGTACCGGAGTTACAACTGTGTACTAGAGTCACAAATGTGTACCGGAGTGGCAACTGTGTATCAGAGTCACATGTGTACCAGAGTCACAAATGTATACTGGAGCTACAACGGTGTACCGGAAACACAACTGTGTGCCGGAGTCACAACTATGTACCGGAGTCACAACTGTGTATCAGAGTCACAACTGTATACCGGAGTCACAACTGTGAACCGGAGTCAAAACTGTGTAACGGAGTCACAACCGTGTACCCGAGTTACAATTGTGTATCAGAATCACAACTTTATACAGGAGTCAAAACTGTGTACCGGAGTCACAACTGTGGACCAGAGGCACAACTGTGTACCGGAGTCACAACTCTGTACCAGAGTCAAAACTGTGTACCGGAGTCACAACTATATACCAGAGTCACAACTGTATATTGGAGACACAGCTGGATACCGGAGTCACGACTGTGTACCATAGTTACAATTGTGTACCGGAGTCACAGTTGGGTGCCCGAGTCACAACTGTGTACCGGAGTCACAACTTCTGTGTACCAGCGTCACAACTGTATACTGGAGTCACAACTGTGTACCGGAGTCACAAGTGTGTACCGGAGCCACAAGTCTGTACCAGAGTCACAACTGTGTACCAGAGTCACAACTATGTACCAGAGTCATAATTTTATTCCGGATTCATAACTGTGTACCGGAGTCACAACCGTGTGCCTGGGTCACAATAGTGTATCAGAGTCAAAACTTTGTACCAGAGTTACAACTGTGTACCAGAGTCACAAATATATACCGGAGTGACAACTGTGTATCAGAGACAGAACTGTGTGCCCCAGTGACATGTGTACCAGCGTGACAACTGTATACCGGAGTTAGAACTGTGTACCGGAATCAGAACTATGTGCCGGAGTCACAACTGTGTGCCGGAGTCACAATTGTGTATCAGAGTCACAACTGTATAACGGAGTCACAACTGTGTGACGGAGTCACAACTGTGTACTGGAGTCACAACCATACACCGGAATCACAACTATGTATCAGAGTCACAACTTTATACCGGAGTCATAACTGTGTACCGGAGTCACAACTGTGTAATAGAATCAGAACTGTGTATCGGAGTCACAACTGTGTACCAGAGTCACAACTGTGTACCGGAGATACAACTGTGGACTCAAGTCACAACTGTGTACCGGATTCACAACTGTGTACTAGAGTCACAAAAGTATACCGGAGTCACAACTGTGTACCGGAGTCACAGAGGTGTACCAGAGTCACAACTGTGTACTGGAGTCAGAACTGTGTATCAGAGTCAAAACTCTTTACTGAAGTTACAACTCTGTACTAGAGTCACAACTCTGTACCGGAGTCACAATGGTGTACCAGAGTCACAACTGTATACCAGAGTCACAACCATGTACCGGAATCACAACTTTGTATCAGAGTCACAATTTCATACCGGAGTCACAACTGTGTACCGGAGTCACAACTGTGTAACAGAGTCAGAACTGTGTACCGGAGTCACAACTGTGTACCAAAGTCACAACTGTGTACCTGATTTACATCTGTGTACCAAAGTCACAACTGTGTACCGGATTCACAACTGTGTACTGGAGTCACAACTGTATACCGGAGTCACAACTGTGTACAGAAGTCACAACGGTGTACCAGAGGCAAAACTGCATACTGGAGTCACAACTGGGTAACGGAGTCAAACTGTGTGCCGGAGTCACAACTGTGTATCAGAATCACTACTGTGTACCGGAGTTACAACAGTATACCAGAGTCAAAAAAGTATACCGTAGTCACAACTGTGCATCAGGGTCACAAATGTGTGTCGGAGTCACATGAGTACCAGAGTCAGAACTGTGTACCGGAGTCAGAACTGGGTACCGTAGTCACAAGTGTGTACCGGAGTCACAACTGTGTACCGGAGTCACAACTGTGTCACGGAGTCAAAACTGTGTACCAGAGTCACAACTGTGTGCCGGAGTCACAACTGTGTATCAGAGCCACAACTGTGTACAGAAGTTACACCTGTGTACTAGAGTCACAGCTGAGTACCGGAGTCACATCTGTGGACAAGAGTCACAACTGTATACCGGAGTCAAACTATGTATCGGAATCACAACTATGCATCAGAGTCAAAACTTTATACCGGAGTCACAACTGTGTACCAGAGTCACAACTGTGTAACAGTCACAACTGTGCACCGGAGTCACAACTGCGTACCAGAGTCACAACTGTGTATCAGAGTCAAAACCGTGTACTGGAGTTACAACTGTGCACCAAAGTCACAACTGTGTACCGGATTCACAACTGTGTTCTGGAGTCACAACTGTGTACCGGAGTCACAACCGTGTACCGGAGTCACAACTGGGTATCATAGTCACAATTGTATACCGGAGTCACAAATGTGTACCGGAGTCACAAAAGTGTACTGGAGTTACAACTGTGTACTGGAGTCACAACTGTGTACCTGAGTCAGCTCTGCATATCGGAATCACAACTGTTTACCAGAGTCACAACTGTGTATGAGAGTCACAACTGTTTAGCGGAGTCACAACTGTCTATCACAGTCACAACTGTGTGCCGGAGTCACATGTGTACTAGAGGAACAACTGTATACTGGAGCCACAACTATGTACCGAATCACAAATGTGTGCCGGAGTCACAACAGTATACTGGAGTCATAACCCTGTACCTTAATCACAATTGTGTACTGGAGTCACAAATGTATGCCGGAGTCACAACTGTGAACCAAAGTCACAACTGTATACCGGAGTTACAACTGTATACCGGAGTCACAGCTGTGTACCGGAGCCACTGCTGTGTACCAGAGTCACAACTGTATACCGGGGACAATATTGTGTACCAGACTCAGAAGTGTATCCCGGAGTCACGACTATGTATCAAAGTCACAACTGTATACCGGAGTCACAACTGTGTCCCAGACTAACAACTGTGTATCAGAGTCAAATGTGTACCGGAGTCACAACTTTGTGCCAGTCACAAATGTATACCCGAGTCACAACAGTGTACCGGAGTCACAACTATATACCGGAGTCACAACTATATACCGGAGTCACAACTATGTATTAGAGTCACAACTGTGTACAGGAGTTACACCTGTGTATCGGAGTCACAAAGGTGTATAGGAGTCACAACTGTGTACCGGAGTCACAACTGTGTACCGGAGTCACAACTGTGTGTCGGAGTCACAACTGTGTATCAGTGTCACAATTGTGTACTGGAGTCATAACTCTGTGCCGGAGCCACAACTCTATCAGAGTCACAACTGTGTACCGGAGATACAACTGTGTACCGGTGTCACAACTGTGTACCAGAGTCACAACCGTATACCGGAGCCACAAATGTGTATCAGAGTCACAACTGTGTACCAGAGTCACAGCTGTGTACAGGAGTCACAACTGCCTACCAGACTCACAACTGTGTATCAGGGTCACAACTCTGTACCGGTGTTATAGCTGTATACCAGATTCACAACTGAGTACAAGAGTCACAATTGTCTACCAAAGTCACAACTGCGTACCAGTGTCACAACTGTGTACCGTAGTCACTACTGTGGACGGGAGTCACAAATGTGTGCCGGAGTCACAACTGTGTACTTTAGTCACAATTGTGTACCGGAGTCACAACTCTGTACCTGTGTCAAAACTGTATATCGGAGTCACAACTGCTTTCCGGAGTCACAACTGTGTACCGGAGTCACAACTGTGTACCGAAGTCACAACTGTGTACTGGAGTTACAACTGTGTACTGGAGTCAAAACTGTGTACCGGAGTCAACTCTGTATACCGGAGTCGCAACTGTGTACCGGAATCACAACTGTGTATCAGAGTCACAACGCTGTACCGGAGTTAACACTGCATATTAGAGTCACAACTGTGTTCCAGAGTCCCATTCGTACCAGAGGCACAACTGTATACCGGAGCTACAATTGTGTACCGGAATCACAAATGTGTGCCGGAGTCGCAACAGTGTACCGGAGTCACAACTGTGTACCTTATTCACAATTGTGTACCGGAGTCACAACTGTATGCTAGTCACAAAAGTAAACCGGAGTCACAACTTTGTACCGGAGTCACAACTGTGTACCAAAGTCATACTGTGTACCGGAGTCACAACTGTGTACCAAAGTCATACTGTTTACCGGAGTCACAACTGTGTACCAAAGTCATATTGTTTACCGGACTCACAACTGTGTACCGGAGTCACATCTGTGTACCAAAGTCATAAATGTATACCGGAGACAATATTGTGTACTAGAGTCACAAGTGTATACCGGATTCGCAACTGTGTATCAGAGTCACAACTGTATACCGCAGTCACAATTGTGTACCAGAATCACAACTATGTATTGTGTGCCAGAGTAACAACTCTCTACCGGAGTCACGGTTGTGTACCAAAGTCACAACTGTATTCCGGAGTCACAACTGTGTACCGGAGTCACAACTGTGTACGGGAGTCACAATTGTGTGCCGGAGTGACAATCAAGTATTAGAGTCATAAGTGTGTACCGGAGACACAACTCTGTACCGGGGTCACAACTGTCTATTACACACAACTTTGAAACTGAGTTACAACTCTGAACCAGTCATAAATGTGTACCGGAGTCACAACTGTGTATCAGAGTAAACTGTGTACCGGAGTCACAACTTTGTGCCAGAGTCACATATGTATACAGAAGTCACAACAGTGAACCGGAGTCACAACTCTATACCGAAGTTACAACTGTGTATCAGAGTCACAACTGTGTACCGGAGTTACAACTGTGTATCGGTGTCACAACTATGTATAGGAGTCACAACTGTGTACCGGAGTCCAAACTGCGTACCAGAGTCACAACTGTGTACCAGAGTCACAACTGTGTATCAAAGTCACAACTCTGTGCTGGAGTGATAGCTCTGTGCCAGAGCCACAACTGTGAATCAGAGTCACAATTGTGTACCGGAGCTACAACTGTGTACCGGTGTCACAACTCTGTACCAGAGTCAAAACCGTGTACCGGAACCACAAATGTGTATCAGAGTCACAACTGTGTACCGGAGTCACAACTGTGTACAGTAGTCTGAACTGTGTAGCGGAGTCACAAAAGTGTACCATTGTCACAACTGTGTACCGGAGTCACAACTAAATACCCTTGTCACAAAAGTGTACAGGAGTCACAACTGAGTATCAGAGTCACAATTGTATACCGGAGTCACAACTGTGTACCGGAGTCACAACCGTATACCGTAGTCACAACTGGGTATCAGAGTCACAATTGTATACTGGAGTAGCAACTGTGTACCGGAGTTACAACTGTGTACCGGAGTCACAGCTGTGTACCAAAGTCACAACACTGTACCGGAGTCACAACTGTGTACCGGAATCACAACTGTATACTAGAGTCACAACTGTATTCCGGAGTCAATATTGTGTACTAGAGTCACAAGAGGATACCGGAATCACAGCTATGTACTAGGGTCAAAACTGTGTTCCAGTCACAACTGTATACCGGAGTCACAACTGTGTACCGGAGTCACATCTGTGTACGGGAGCCAGAACTGTGTGCCAGATTCACAACTCTATATCAAAGTCACAACTTTATACCGGAGTCAAAACTCTGTGACGGAGTCACAACTGTGTATCAGAGTTACAACTGTGTACCTAAGTTACAACTCTGTACCAGAGTGACAAATGTATACCGGAGTCACAGCTGTATATCAGAATCACAACTGTGTACTGGAGTCAAAACTTTATGCCAGAGTCACAAATTTATACCGGAGTCACAACTGTGTGCCAAAGTCACAACTATATACCAGAGTCACATCTGTGTATCAATCACAACTGTGTACCGGAGTTACAACTGTGTATCGTAGTCACAACTATGTATTGGAGTCACAACTGTGTACCGGAGTCACAACTGTGTAACGGTGTCAAAACTGTGTACCGGGGTTACAACCCTGTTACGGAGCCACAGTTGTGTATCAGAGTCACAACTGTGTACCTGAATCACAACTGTGTACCGAAGTCACAACTGTGTACCAGACTCACAATTGTGTATTAGAGTCACAACTGTGTACCGGAGTCACAGTTGTGTACCAGAGTCAAAACTGTCTACCGGAGTCACAGTTGTGTACCAGAGTCACAACTGCATACCAGAGTCACAACTGTGTACCGGAGTCACAACTCTGTACCAGAGATCCAACTCTGTACCGGAGTCACAACTGTGTACCGGAGTCACAACTGTGTACGGGAGTCACAACTGTGTGATCGGAGTCAAAAGTGTGTACCGGAGTCACAACTGTGTCCAAGAGTCACAACTATGTATTGGAGTCACAACTCTGTACCTGGGTTACAAATGTGTACCAGAGTCACAAAAGTATACCGGAGTCACAACTGCGTATCAGAGTCACAACCGTGTACGGGAATCACAAATTTGTGCCCGAGTCACAAATGTGTACCGGAGCCACAAAAGTATACCGGAGTCACAACTATATACCGGAGTCACACCTGTGTACCTGGAATTTCAACTGTGTACCCGAGTCATAACTGTGTGCCGGAGTCACAGTTTTGTACCAGATTCACAACTGTATACCGTAGTCACACCTGTGCACCGCAGTCAAAACTGTGTCCCCGAGTCACGACCGTATACCGGAGCCACAACTGTGTGCAGGAAACACAATTGTGCACCGGAGTCACAACTGTGTACCAGAATCACAACTGCACACCGTAGTCACAGCTGTGTATCAGAGTCAACTCTGTGCCGGAATTACAACTGTGTACCAGAGTCACAAATGTAAACAGAAGTCACAAATGTGTACCGGAACCACAACTGTGTGCCGGAGAGACAATGTGTATCGGGGGCACAAATGTGTATCATGGTCACATCTATATGCCGGAGTCACAAATGTGTACCTTAGTCACAATTGTGTACCGGAGTCACAACTGTGTATCAGAGTCACAACTGTATATCGGAGTCACAATGTGTACAGGAATCACAACTGGGTACCGGAGTCACAAACGTGTACCAGAGTCAAATCTGGGTATCAGAGTCACAATTGCATACCGGAGTCACAACTGTGTACCGGAGTCACAACTGTGTACTGGAGTTACAACTATGTACCTAGGTCACAACGGTGTACTGGAGTCACAATTGTGTACCAGAGTCACACTATATACCGGAGTCACAACTGTGTACCAGAGTCACAACTGTGTGCCGGAGTTACAATTTTGTACCAGAGACACAAATGTATATCGGAGTCACAATGTGTACCAGAGTCACATCTGTGAATCAGAGACACAACTGTATACCGGAGTCAAAACTTTGTACCTTAATTACAATTGTGTACTGGAGTCACAACTGTGTATTAAAGTCACAACTATATATCGGAGTCGCATCCGTATACCGGAGTCACAACTGTGTACCGGAGTCACAACTGGGTATCAGAGTCACAATTGTATGCTGGAGTCAAAACTGTGTACCAGAGTCACAACTGTGTATCAGAGTCACAACTCCGTATCCGAGTTACAACTGTGTATCAGCCACAACTGTTTGCCGGAGTCACATGTTTAATAGAGGCACAACTCTATACTGGAGCCATAACTGTGTACCGGAATAACAAATGTGTGCCGGAGTCACAACTGTATGCCAGAGTCACAAATGTATACTGGAGTCACATCGTTGTACCGGAGTCAAAACGGAGTGCCGGAGTAACAGTTCTGTATCAGAATCACAACTGTGTATCTGAATTACAACTGTGTACCAGAGTCATAAATGTACACCGGTGTCACAACTATATACCGGAGTCACAACTGTGAATCAGAGTCACAAATGTGTACTGGAGTCAAAACTTTGTGATAGAGTCACAACAATGTACCGGAGTCAAAACTATATGCCGGAGTCACAAATGTGTATCAGAGTCACAAATGTGTACCGGAGTTATAACTGTGTATCGAAGTCACACCTGTGTACCGGAGTCACAACTGTGTACCAGACTTACAAATGTGTATCAGAGACAAAACTGTATAATGTAGTCATAACTGTGTAATGGAGCAACAACTGTGTATCAGATTCACAACTCTGTATCGGAGTTACAACCGTGTACCGGTGTCACAACCCTGTAATGAAGACACAACTGGGTATCAGAGTCACAATTGTATACTAGAGTCACAAATATAAACCGGAGTTACAACTGTGTATCAGAGTCTCACCTATGTATCGGAGTTAAAACTGTGTATCAGTCACAACTGTGAGCCGGAGTCACATGTTTAATAGAGGCACAACTGTATACCGGAGCCATAACTGTGTACCAGGAATGACAAATGTGTGCCGGAGTCACAACAGTGTACCGGAGTTAAAACTGTGTACCTTAGTCAAAATTGCGTATGCCAGAGTCACAAATGTATACTAGAGTCACATCGTTGTACCGGAGTCAAAACGGAGTGCCGGAGTAACAATTGTGTATCAGAATCACAACTGTGTATCTGAATTACAACTGTGTACCAGAGTCATAAATGTACACCGGTGTCACAACTATATACCGGAGTCACAACTACGAATCAGAGTCACAAATGTGTACTGGAGTCAAAACTTTGTGATAGAGTCACAAATGTATACCGGAGTCACAACAATGTACCGGAGTCAAAACTATATGCCGGAGTCACAAATGTGTATCAGAGTCACAAATGTGTACTGGAGTCAAAACTTTGTGCTATAGTCACAAATGTATACCGGAGTCACAACAGTGTACCGGAGTCACAACTGTGTACCGGACTTACAAATGTGTATCAGAGACAAAACTGTGTAATGGGGTCATAACTGTGTAACGGAGCACCAACTGTGTATCAGATTCACAACCCTGTATCGGAGTTACAACCGTGTACCGGTGTCAAAACTGTGTACCGGAGTCAAAACCATGCATCGGAGCCAAAACTGTGTATCAGAGTCACAACTGTGTATCAGAGTCACAACTGTGTACCGGAGTCACAACTGTTTACCGGTGTCACAACCCTGTAATGAAGACACAACTGGGTATCAGATTCACAACTGTATACTAGAGTCACAAATATATACCGGAGTTACAACTGTGTATCTGAGTTACAACTGTGTACCAGAGTCACAAATGTATACCCGAGTCACAACTGTGTACTGGATTCACAACTGTATGCCGGAGTCACAATGTGTACCGGAGTCACATCTGTGAATCAGAGACACAACTGTATACCGGAGTCACAACTGTGTACCTTAGTCACAATTGTGTACCGGAGTCAAAACTGTGTATTAAAGTCACAACTGTATATCGGAGTCGTATCTGTATACCGGAGTCACAACTGTGTACCGGAGTCACAACCGTATACCGGAGTCACAACTAGGTATCAGAGTCACAATTGTATGCCGGAGTCACAACTGTGTACCGGAGTCACAACTGTGTACTAGAGTTACAACTGTTTACCGGAGTCACAACTGTGTACCGGAGTCAAAACTGTGTACCAGAGCCACAACTGTGTATCAGAGTCACAACTCTGTATCGGAGTTACAACTGTGTATCAGTCACAACTGTGTGCCGGAGTCACATGTTTAATAGAGGCACAACTGTATACCGGAGCCATAACTGTGTACCGGAATAACAAATGTGTGCCGGAGTCACAACAATGTACCGGAGTTACAACTGTGTACCTTAGTCACAATTGTGTACCGGAGTCACAACTGTGTACCTTAGTCACAATTGTGTACCGGAGTCACAACTGTATGCCAGAGTCACAAATGTATACTAGAGTCACATCGTTGTACCGGAGTCAAAACGGAGTGCCGGAGTAACAATTCTGTATCAGAATCACAACTGTGTATCTGAATTACAACTGTGTACCAAAGTCATAAATGTACACCGGTGTCACAGCTATATACCGGAGTCACAACTATGAATCAGAGTCACAAATGTGTACTGGAGTCAAATCTTTGTGATAGAGTCACAAATGTATACCGGAGTCACAACAATGTACCGGAGTCAAAACTATATACCGGAGTGACAAATGTGTATCAGAGTCACAACTGTGTACCGGATTTATAACTGTGTATCGGAGTCACACCTGTGTACCGGAGTCACAACTGTGTACCTGAGTTACAAATGTGTATTAGAGACAAAACTGTGTAATGGGGTCATATCTGTGTAACGGAGCCACAACTGTGTATCAGATTCACAACTCTGTATCGGAGTTACAACCGTGTACCGGTGTCAAAACTGTGTACCGGAGTCAAAACCATGCATCGGAGCCAAAACTGTGTATCAGTCACAACTGTCTATCAGAGTCACAACTGTGTACCGGAGTCACAACTGTTTACCGGTGTCACAACCCTGTAATGAAGACACAACTTGTTATCAGAATCACAGTTGTATACTAGAGTCACAAATATATACCGGAGTTACAACTGTTTATCTGAGTTACAACTGTTTATCTGAGTTACAACTGTGTACCAGTCACAAATGTATATCCGAGTCACAACTGTGAACCGGATTCACAACTGTATGCCGGAGTCACAATGTATACCGGAGTCACATATGTGAATCAGAGACACAACTGTATACCGGAGTCACAACTGTGTACCTTAGTCACAATTGTGTACCGGAGTCACAACTGTGTATTAGAGTCACAACTGTGTATTAGAGTCACAACTGCATATCGGAGTCGCAACTGTGTATCGGAGTCACTACTGTGTACCGGAGTCACAACCGTGTACCGGAGTCACAACTGGGTATCAGAGTCACAGTTGTATGCCGGAGTCACAGCTGTGTACCGGAGTCACAACTGTACTGGAGTTACAGCTGTTTACCGGGGTCACAACTGTGTACCGGAGTCACAACTGTGTAACAGAGTCACAACTGTGTATCAGAGTCACAACTCTGTATCCGAGTTACAGTTGTGTATCAGTCACATAGGCACTTCACCATGAACCATACACTTACAACGCAGTCCCCCGTTTCTTGATAAATTCAACTGCAATAACATCCAACCTCATCGACCCCGGTACACCACATCGTTCCAATTGCACGCCTTTCTCCCTCCCGTATGGTCAGACCCCGGATTCCCTCTTCCAAAGGGCTTTCTCTTCGCACACCACCCCAACCAAAATGCCGTACACTTGCCACTTTTTTATCAAAAAAATGTCATATTTCCTCCTCACTTCATAACCAATGTTCCCCATTTGTTCTCATACCTAACACTATTTCATTACCTCCTTCTGACTAAAATTTAATAATACTCTCTCAAGAATACAAACTCTCATTTGCCCTCTTTTTTAACTCTTGCACCTTCCTCTTGACTTCCTGCAGCTTTCTCTTGTACATCCGGTCATTTCCACTCCTTCCTCACAACTATCGTCCAAACGCCACTCTTTTCTTTTTCACTAACAACTTTAGTTCATCCTTTTCTCATGTCTGATGCATCTCTTGCACATGTCATCAATGTTTTCCGAAACACATCCCTTTCTTAACCCGCTCCTCCTCATGTCATTTGCTCTCACCTTTTGCCATTCTATACTCAATCTCTCCTGGTACTTCCACAGAGAGCTCACTCTCACCATTCTCTTCTAGAAATTCTCTTCTCTTTTTTGATAACCTTTACAAATCTTCACCCCATTCACAAGGAAGTGATCAAACATCTCAGCAGCTGTCCTTTTCAGCACAATAACATCCAAAAAGTGTCGTTCAAAGCCTATCAAGTAACACAATGCAATAATGCCCTTTGTCCATATCTCTTATTCATATATCGCTCTTTTTAAACCAGGTATTCCATATCATGTCTTTTTTTCAGCACGCAAATCCACAAGATCTTCACCATTTCCATTCACAAATATACCCTGAACTGCTGCACTACTTACCTTTGCATATAAATCACCCATCATTAATAGAATCTTGGGATGAAAAGAGTGGCGGGATACAGTGAGTGTAGAGAGCAAATAACGTAAGGGGAGCGGGGAAGGAATGGGATGTATTTAGGGAAACAGTGTTGGCTTGCGCAAAAAAAAAAATGCATGAGAAAGGTGAGAGGTGAGCCGATTAGAAGTAGTGAATGGTGGGATGGAGAAGTAAGATTGTTAGTGAAAGACAAGAGAGAGGCTTTGGGACGATTTTTGCACTGAAGTAGAGGAGGTCAGGAGGTGAGAAAGAGGGCAAATGAGAGTCAGGGCGTTATAAATTTTAAGGAATAGAAAGATGTTTTGGAAGGAGATAAATAAGGTGCGTAATACAAGAGAACAAGATTGCTAATGGGGAGGTAATAACAAGCAGTGGTGAAGTGAAGAGTTCGAGTGAGTATTTTGAAGGTTTGTTGAATGTTTGATGATAGAATGGAAGATATGGGGTGTTTTGGTCGAGGGTCAGGAAGAATGATTTGGAAGACAGAGAAGAGGTACTGAAAGTTTTGTAGAAGATAAGAGCAGGCTAGGCGGCGGGTTTGGATTGTATTGCATTGGAATTTATTTAAAAAAATGACGACTGTTGTTGGTTGGTTGGTAAGGGTATTCGATGTATGTATGGTGAAGAGCCTGAGGATTGGCGGAATGCATGCCATATTACAAAAACAAAGGGGAAAAAGAAAGAGAAAGGTGCAATAGGTGAAAAAGTGGGCGAATGAGATTCGGGGTGAGAGAATATCATTGAATCATAGAGAGAATAAAAAGATGTTTTGAAAGGAGGATAATAAAGTGCGTAATACAAGAGATCAATTAGGAACGTCGGTGAAGGGGGCGAATGGGGAGGTATTAAGTAGTGCTGGAGTGAGTATTATGGTTTGTTGAATGTGTTCTGGTTAAGGTGGTGTGCGAAGAAAGAGAGTCATGGAGGTTGGTTTGGTAAACATAAGCAAAGTAGTGAAATCTTTGCAAAAGATGAAAGCTAGCAAGGCGGCGGATTTGAATGGTACTGTAGTAGAATTTGATAAAAAAAAAAGTGGGTTGGGAAGCATATTTATGGTGAAGTGCCTGAGGATTAGCGGAATGCATGTATAGATATAACACTCCACAAAGGCAAATTACAGAAGTATAAATTTGTTGAGTATTACTGGGAAATTATATGGGAAGGTATTGACTGAGAGGGTAAAGGCTCATATATAGAGCATCACATTGAGAAAGCACAGTGTGGTTTAAAGTGGTTTAAAGAATGTATGCAAGAAATACTTAGAAAAACAATTATTTGTATGTGGCATTTATGGAGATGGAAAAGGTATATGATAAGGTTAATGGAGATACTTTGTGAAAAGTAGGTTGCTAGAAGCAGTGAAAAGTTTTTACCAAACATTTAATGCATGTGTACGAGTAGGAAGAGACGAAAGTGATTGGTTCCCAGTGATAGTCGGTTTCCGGCAGGAGTTTGATTTATGTTTGTGGTTAGGGAGGTGAATGGAAGATTTTTGGAGAGAGGGGCAAATATGCAGTCTGTTGCAGATGAGAGGGCTTAGATAGTGAGTCATTTGTTGTTCGCTGATGATACAGCGCTGATGGCTGATTCGGGTTGAGATATTGCAGTTGTTAACTGTTTGGTAAAGTGTATGAAAGAAGAAAGCTGAGTATGAAAGAAGAAAGCTGAGAGTAAATCAGTTTGGTTGAGAGACAAGTTTATTGGGAGGTATGTTTAAATAGAGAATAAATGAAGTGAATCAAATATCTGGGATTGGATTTAGCAGCAGATGGAACCTTGAGAGCGGAAGTGAGTCACAGTGTAGGGAGGGGGCGAAGGTTCTGGGATCGTTGAAGAATGTGTGAAAGGTGAGAACGTTACCTCAAAATCTTTTTATCTCCATTCTTCCACCACCAGTTTGGTTCCCCGCTTCTCTTTCTTCCCTCCACCTCTGACACATATATCCTTTTTGTCAATCTTTTCTCACTCATTTTCTCCTTTTGTCAAAACCTTTTCGACAAACCCTCTTCTACTCTCTCGGCAACAATCTTTATACTACTTTTTCCTTATTTACTCAATTAAAACAACCTCACATCACATATTGTCCTTAAACATTTCATTTCCAACATAGCCACCCTCCTCCGTATAACCATATCAATAGCCCCTCCCTCGCAACTATGTGCTATTATTGGAACTACTAATCCTTCAACAACTATTTCTTTCACTGTTCGAGATTACATTCTTTCTTTCCACACATTCTTCAACGCTCCCAGAACCTTCGCCCCCATCCCCACACTATGACTCAATTCCGTTTCCATGGTTCCATTCGCTGTTAAGTGCACTCCCAGATATCTAAAACACTTTACTTCTTCCAATATTTTTCCATTGAAACTCACATCCCTACTAACTTGTCCCTGCTGAACCCAATCAACTTGTTTTTATTCAAATTTTCTCACAATTTTCTCTTTTCACGCACTTTTTAACCTCATTCACTAGCTTCTGCAGTTTCTCACTCGAATCAGCCACCAAAGCTGTATCATCGGCGTACTCGCCCCTCTCTCCAAAACTCATCCATGAAAATTCAAATTACAATGGAGATATCACACACTCCTGCCGCAGACTGGGAACTAATCACTCTCCTTCCCTTCCTACATGACACATCTATGGTAAAACCTTCTTACTGCTTCTAGTAGCTTACCTCCCAAACCACATACTCTTAAAACCTTCCTCAAAGCATAGTTTTCCCCAATGTTTTATGTTAAATACCATATATGAATCTATCTGTTTCTTTAAATATTTCAAATACTCATTCTTCCTAGCAAACACGTGATCCACACATCCTCTACCACTTCTGAGAACTCACTGCTCCTCCCCAGTTTGATGCTGTGTACGTGAATTCACTCTCCCAATTACGGAATTTCCAGGGTCTTAATTGCACATGCATTCCGTCAATCCTCAGGCACCTCACCTTGATCCATTTACACACTGAATATCCTCACCAACCAATCAACAACACAGTCACTACCTTTCTTAATGAATTCAACTGCAGTAGCATCCAACCCCGCAGCCTTGACGAATTCAATCTTCCGGAGGGTTATAACACCTCTACCCTATTCATCAAACCACTTTTCCTGAATATAACTTCGCACACCAACCCGATCACTCAAAATCTTTTTCTCTCCATCAAACACATTCAACAAACCTTACACAATTCAGTTACCTACTTCCAAAATATCCTTTTATTCTCCCTAAAGTTTAATGGTACTCTCTCACACCAACTCACATTTGCCTTCTTTTTAAACTCTTGCGCTTTTTCTCATACATCTCCCGGTCGTTTGCACTCCCTTCTTCCAGTTATCGTCTTAATGCAATTCTTTTCTCTTTCACTAACAACTTTACTTCATCCCACCGCTGCCTCGTGCATCTCTTGCACATGCAGTCAATGCTTTTCTAAACACATCCCTTTCCTCGCCCGCTCCACTCGTGTCATTTGTTCTCACCTTTTGCCATTCTACGTACAATCTCGCCCTGTACTTCCTCACACAGATCACAGCTCCAAGCTCACTTACTTTCACCACTCTTTTCTTCAAGAAATTCTCTCCTCTTCTTTGATATCCTTTACAAATCTTCACCTTTGCCTGCACACGATAGCGGTCAGACATCTCAACAGCTGTCCCTTTCAGCACATTAACATCCAATTAACACAATCCATATCTCCACATCTATACTAGTATTCCAAATCACCTCTTTTTTCACAGCACAAATTCACAACATAGAATACCCAAGCACACCAATTATACCCTCAACTGCGTCATTGCTTACCTTTGTATATAAATCACCCATCACTAAAACAATGGGGTGAAGAGAGTGGTGAGCGTAAGTGAGTCTAGAGATATAAAAGGAGAGATTGAGTGTAGAATGGCAAAAGGTAAGAGCAAACGACGTAAGGGGAGTGGGGGTGGAATGGGATGTATTTAGTGAAGCAGTGATGGCTTCCACAAAAGATGCTTGTGGTATGATAATGCTTGGAGGTGGGCAGATTAGAAACGATAGTGAATGGTGGGATGAAGAAATATGATTGTTAGTGAACGAGAAGAGAGGTGTTGAGACGATTTTTGCAGGGAAGTAGTGGAAACAGATGCATGTATAAAAGACAGCAGCATGGGGTCGAGAAAGGTGCAAGAGGTGAAAAAGAGGGCAAATAAGAGTTGTGGTGAGAGAGTATCATTGAATTTTAGGGAGAATAAAAAGATGTTTTAGAAGGAGGTAAAGTGCGTTATACAAGAGAACAAGGGGAGGTAATAACAAGTAGTGCTAAAGTGAGAAGGAAATGGAATGAGTATTTTGAAGGTTTGTTGAATGTGTTTTGGTCAAGGTGGTGTGCGGAATGAGAGGGTTATGGAGAATGATTTGGTAAAAAGAGGAGAGGCAGTGAAACCTTTGTGGAAGATGAAAGACGGCAAGGCCGGTTAGGATGGTATTGTAGTGGAATTTATCAAAACAGGGGGTTGCTAAGTATATTCATTGTACGTATAGTTCATGGTGAAGTGCCTCAGAATTGGCGGAATGTATGGATAGTAACATTTCACAAAGGCAAAGGGGATAAAGGTGAGTGTTCAAATTACAGAGGGATAATTTTGTTGAGTATTCGAGGGAAATTATATGAGAGTGTATTGATTGAGAGGGTAAAGACATCATGTACAGAGCATCACATTGAGGAAAAGTAGTGTGGTTTCAGAAGTGGTAGAGGATGTGTGGATTTGGTGTTTGCTTTGAAAAATGTATGTAAGAAATACCTAGATAAGCAGATGAATTTGTATGTGGCATTTATGGATCAGGAAAAGGCATAAGATAGGGTTGATAGAGATACTTTGTGGAATGTATTAAAAGCATATGGTGTGAGAGGTAAGTTGCTAGAAGCAGTGAAAAGTTTTTATTAAGGATGTAAGGCATGTGTACGAGTAGGAGGGAGGAAAGTGATTGGTTTGCAATGGATATCAGTTTCCGGCGGGAGTTTTATTAGGGAAGTGCAAGAGCTTTGGAGTCACTGGGTGAGGAGGGTGCGAAGGTTCTGGATATGTTGACCCCGGTATGCCACATCGTTCTAAATCTATTCCTTGCACGATTTTCACCTGCCTGTATGTTCAGGCCCCGATCACAAAATCTTTTTCTCTCCATCCTTCCACCTCCAATTTGGTTCCCCGCTTCTCCTCTTCTCCACCTTTAACACATATATCCTCTTTGTCAATCTTTCCTCACTCATTCTCTCCATGTGTCTAATCCATTTCAACACACCCTCTTCTACCCTCTCAACCACAATCTCTCTTATTCTTTCCTTATTTACTCAATCTAATTACCTCACACCACATACTGTCCTCAAACATTTCATTTCCAGCATATCCACCCTCCTCCGTACAACCATATCTATAGCCCCTCCCTCGCAACTACTATTCCTTCAAACATACCCTTTTTCACTCTACGAGATTACATTCTTTCTTTCCACACATTCTTCAACGCTCCTAGAACCTTCGCTCCCATCCTCACCCTATGACTCAATTCCACCTCCATGGTTCCATTCGCTGGTGAGTGCGCTCCCAGATATCTAAGACACTTCAATTCTTCCAATTTTTTTCCATTCAAACTCACATCCTGCTAAGTTTTCCCTTAACCCTGCTGAACCTAATGACCTTGCTTTTATTCATATTTGCTTTCAGTTTTCTCCTTTCACACACTTTTCCAAGCTCATTCACTAGCTTCTGTAGTTTCTCACTCGAATAAGCCACCAAGCTGTATCATCGGCGCACAACAACTGACACACTTCCTATACCTTTTTATTCTCAACAGCTTGCAATGCATACTTGCCCCTTCTCTCCAAAACTCATCCATAGAAAATCAAATATGACTTACATCTTTGGCAAAACCTTCTTACTGCTTCTAGCAGCTTACCTCCCACACCATATACTCTTAAAACCTTCCTCAAAGCATATTTGACCCCCCCCTTGTCATATGCCTTCTCTACATCCATATTTCACAAACACATTCTTCATAGAAAACACGCGATCCACACATCCTTTACCACTTCTGAAAAATGCTCTGTACACGATTTCACTCTCTCAATAATGCAATTTCCTGAAATTCTCAATAAATACATGCCTCTGCAGTTTACACAGTGGGACTATACATGCATTACGCCAACCCTCTGGCACTTCACCATGATCTATACATACACTGAATATTCTTACCAACCAATCAACAAGACAGTCGCCCCCTTTATTAATAAATACAACTGCAATAGCATCCAACCCCGCCGCCTGGACGGATCCCATCTTCATCAAACCACATTCACATTCGCAAGCCACCCCGACCTAAACACCCTCCATCTGCAACTATCATCAAACACATCTTACAAACCTCACTTCATCAGTAATGCTCCCATTTCTTCTCGTGTCTTACGCAATTTAATTACCACCTTCCAAAACATCGTTTAATGACACTCTCTCACCCCAACTCTCATTCGACCTCTTTTTCAACTCTTGCACTTTCCTCTCGACCTCCTGCCGCTTTCTCCTATACATCTCCCGATCATTTGCACTCCTTCCTTCCAAGTATCGTCCAAAAGCCACTCTTTTTCACCAATAGCTTTACTTCTTCATCCCACCACTCACTACCTTTTCTCATGCCTTATGCATCTCTTGCACATGACATCAATGCTTTCCTAATAAATACATCCCTTTCCTCACACAGGTCTCCTTTCTAAGTTCACCCCCTCTCACCATTCTCTTCTTTCAAAAATTCTTTCCTCTTTTTCTGATAACTACAAATCTTCATCCTCGCCTCCCCAAGACATCTCAATAGCTACCCTTTTCAGAACATTAACATCCAAAAGTCTCTCACACGCTTATCAGTTAACACAATCCAATAATGTCTTTTGATCATATCTCCTACTCATATGCATATACTATTGTATATCGCTCTTTTTCGACCAAATATTCCCAATCACTTCTTTCTTTAGCACACAAATTCACAACACTGAATACTGAGACTGGAAAGGAGACATGTGAGGAAATACCGGGAGAGACTGAATGCAGAATGGCAAAAGGTGAGAACAAATGACCTAAGGGGAGTTGGGGAGGAATGGGATGTATTTAGGGAAGCAGTGAGGGCTTGAGCAAAAGATGCTTGTTGTATGAGATAGATGGGAGGTGGGCAGATCAGAAAGGGTAGTGAATGGTGGGATGATAGTGAAGAGAGGCGTTGGGACGATTTTTGCAGGAATGTAGTGGAAATGAATGGGAAATGTATAAACGAAAGCGGCAGGAGGTCAGGAGAATAAAAAGATGTTTTGGAAGGGGGTAAATATAGTGCATGATATAGAGAACAAATTAGAACAAGGAGTGGTGGAGTGAGGAGATGGAATGAGTATTTAGAAAGTTTGTTGAATGTGTTTGACGATAGAATGGTAGATATAATGCATTTTGGTCGAGATGGTGTGCGAAGTGAGAGGGCCAGGGAGAGTGGTTTGGTAAACAGAGAAGAGGTAGTGAAAGTTTTTCGGAAGATGAAAGCCGACAAGGCAGCAGGTTTGGATGGTATTCCAGTGGAATTTATTAAAAATGTTGATTGGTTGGTAAGGATATTCATTGTATGTATGGTTCATGGTGAAGTGCCTGAGGATTGGCGGAATGCATGCATAGTTCCATTGTACAAAGACAAAGATGGGTGTTGAAATGACAGAAATATAATTTTGTTGAGTATTTCTGGAAAATTATATGGAAGAGTATTGACTGGGGAAGGACAGTGCGGTTTTAGAAGTGGCAGAAGATGTGTCGATCAGGTGTTTGCTTTGAAGAATGTATGTAAGAAATACTTGGAAAAGCAGATGAATTTGTATGTGGCAGATAAGTTGCTAGAAAAAGAAAAGTTTTACCAAGGGTGTAAGGCATGTGTACGAGTAGGAGGAGAGGAAAGTGATTGGTTCCCAGTGAATGTCAGTTTACGGCAGGGGTGCGTGATGTCTCCATGGTTGTTTAATTTATTTATGGATGCAAGAGTCTTAGAGAGAGGGGAAGTATGCAGTCTGTTGTGGATGATTGTGCCTGGGAAGTGAGTCAGTTGTTTGCTGCTGTCTGATTCGGGTGAGAAACTGCAGAAGTTGGAGAGAGTTTGGTGAAATTGAATAAGAGCAAGAGTATTGTCAGGAGATTATTTGGTAGATTATTGATTGAGATGGGAAAGAGCACCAGACTGGGGAAGAGCAGTATGGTTTCAGAAGTGGTAATGTGTGGATCAGGTGTTTGCTTTGAAGAATGTATGTGAGAATACTTAGAAAGTCATATCTGTTTGTATGCGGCATTTTTGGATTTGGAGAAGGCATAGGATAGGGTTTGTGTGATAGACTGGAAATGGTGTGGGAGGTAAGTTGCCAGAGGCAGTGAAAAGATTTTACCAAGGATAGGCATGTGGACTAATAGAAAGAGAGGAAAGTGACTGCTGACTGAGTTTGGTAAAGTGTGTGATAGAAGAAAGCTTTGAGTAAATGTTGCGGGACAAGTTAATTGGGAGGTAAGTTTGAATGGAAAGAAAAATGGAGGAAGTGTTTTAGATATCTGGGATTGGATCAAGTAGGGCCAAGGTTTTAGTGAATGTGTGAAAGGCTAGAACGCTATTGGTTATTGGTTCCAACAATGTTATATGGTAGCGAGGCATGGGCTATAGAAAGGGTTGTGCGGCGGATTGTGTGTTGGTTTGATCGGAAGGTTAAGAGAGATGTGCGATAATAAAAAGAGTGTGGTTGAGAGACCGGAAGAGGGTGTCTTGAAATGGTTTGGTCACATGGAAAGATTGACAAAGAGGATATACATGTCAGAGGTGGAGGGAAGGAGAAGCGGGAGACCAAATTGGAGGTGGAGGGATAAAGTGAAAAAGATTTTGAGTGATCAAGAGGGAAAGGCGTGGAAGGAATAGATGGAAAAGTCTGTATGGCTGTGGTTTCGGTGCATTACACATGACATGCTGCTCTCCCTTGAGGCCCTTGCTATTTTGTGTGTGACGGAGTGGCAACAAGAATATGTCTGTGTTGGCAAAATGACAAGAGCAAAGGAAGAAGGAGCACTACTCCAGAAGCAGGAGCTGTGGGATAGTGTGATAGAATGAAAATGGGGAAGTGCTTATGGATTTGTGTGCCGAAAAAAGACTGGCGATTAGGAATACCTGGTTTGAATGAAAGATATACATAGGTATACGTATGTGAGTAAGAGAAATGGTCAGAGAGCATTATTGTATTACATGTTAATTGATAGGTATGTGAGAGAGACACTTTTGGATGTAAATGTGTTGAGAGGTCCAGCTAGAGGGATGTCTGACCGCTATCTTGTGGAGACGAGGGTGAAGATTTGTAGAGGTTTTCAAAAAGAAGAGAGAATGTTGGGGAAAGGACACTTGTGTAAGGAAGTACCAGGAGTGATTGAGTGTAGAATGGCAAAAAGTGAGAAAAAATGACGTGAGGGGAGTGGCTGAGGAATGGGATAAATCTAGGGAAGCAGTTATGGCATGTACAAAAGATGCATGTAGCATGAGAAAGGTAGGAAGTGGACATATTAGAAAGGGTAGTGAGAGCTGGGATGAAGAAGTAAGGTTGTAAGTGAAAGAGAAAAGAGGAGTTTTGACGATACTTACAAGTAATGAATGTAAATGAGAGTTTGGATGAGAGTATCATTAAATTCTAGGGTGATATGAAGATATTTTGGAAGGAGGGAAATAACGTGAATGGGGATGGGGGAAGTAATAACAGGTAGTGATGAATGAGGAGTGAGTATTTTGAAGGTTTGTTGAATGTTTCATGTAGGATGTTTTGGTCGTGGTGTGCAGCGTGAGAGGGTCAGGGAGAATGGTTTGGTTCAGAGAGAAATGGTAGTTAAAGCTTTGCGGAAGACGAAATCTGGCAAGGCGGCGGGCTTGGATGCCGCTGCATTAGAATTTATTGAGAAAGGGGGGTGACCGTTGTTGATTCGTTCATAAATATATTCAGTATATGTTTGAAGTGAAGTGCCTGAGAATTGGCTGAATGCATGCATAGTGCCATTGTACAAATGGGATAAAGGTGAGTGTTCAAACTACAGAGGCAAAAGTTTGTTGAGTATTCCTGAGATATTGTATGGGAGGGGATTGAGCAATGTGGTTTCAGAAGTGGCAGATGATGTGTGGATTAGGTATTTGATTTGAAGAATGTGTGTAATAAATACTTAGAAAAACAAATGGATTTGTATTTAGCATTTATAGAGAAGGCATATGATAAGGTTGATAGAGATGCTTTCTGGAAGGTCTTAAGAGTATACAAAGTGGGAGGTAAGCTCCTAGAAGCCGTGAAAAGTTTTCAACAAGGATGTAGGTAGAGAGGAGATTGATTGGTTCCCAGTGAAGGTCCGTCTGCGGCATGGGTGTGAGATGTCCCAATGGGTGTTTAATTTGTTTATGGATGGGGTGGTTAGGGAGGTAAGTGCAATGGTTTTGGAGAGAGGGGCGAATATGCAGTCTGTTGTAGATGAGAGGGCCTAGGAAGTCAATTCTTGTTCGGTGATGATAACGCTGGTGGCTGATTCGGATGAGAAACTGCAGATGTTGGTAACTAAGTTTGGTAAAGTGAGTGAAAGAGGAAAGTTGAGAGTGAATGTGAATAAGAGCAAGATTATTAGGTTTCAGTAGGGTTGAGGGACAAGTTGATTGGGATGTAACTTTAAATGAAGAAAATTGGAAGAAGTGAAGTGTTTTAGAACTGGACTTAGCAGCCAGTGGAAGCGGAAGTGAGCCACAGGGGATAGGGCATATTATTTGTGTGATTTATACATAGTTACGAAACTGTGTTGTTCTGTGTGTGTTAGGTTGCATTATACTGTATAGACTTAGGATTGTGAAACAAGTACATGTCCGCGGCTTAGGCCGTGGGAGCGTGGAGGGTGTGTAGTAGGTAAGCCGTGAAGCAGCTTGACAGCTGGCAGGCGATCGTGAGTCAATTATTTGACGTCTGCTCTCACGTCAGAGCTAAGTTTCTTGCTGTTAATTTCTAGCCAATCACAATCGAGATATGGGCCTACCTGGGTGATGTCAGTATCTTATTTGCATGCATCTCTTTGTCAACCAATCATAACTAACTGTTTAGTTCTTATAAATACACCGAAAGGTACTGTGTTGTTGATTCTTTTAAGATGACGGTCCCAGTGATTAGTTCAATTTTCTCTTTGTAACAACTGGTATTGTATTGTATTGCATTTATTGTCAACTGAGATAGTCAATATTCGCCCATGTGTAAAGTACTAGTATTATCATTCTTATGATAAATCTAGTTTGTGAAAGAATTTATGGTTTGAAAACTTACCTTATAAGTGACGTTTTTTTCTCTGTAAATTATTATTCCCTTTTTTTATGATATTCATTTTTAATGGAAATACTTCTCATCCCTGTGTTTAATTTCATCATTTAACTTTGGAGTAGCGTTGTCTTTTCCTCTTATGTCAATCTTGTCGTTGATCAGTGATGCTGACATGGAACATTTCTGTCATTCTTAGTCTTACCTAAGTGATGTTAAATCTTTTACTGTTTATGAGTTGAAGCTTGTTGCAGATAGTTTAGGATTAGAGCACGACCGGAATGCTCGTAGAGGAGAGTTGGAGGCTTTGGTAATGAATGAATTAGTTGGTAAGGAGTTAGAAGGTACTGTGCCTGAGGGTGGGGCAGTGTGAGGTGACCCATCGAGGTCGACAGAAGTTTTGGCCTCCGCCCAGCTTCGTAGTAGTTTTGATGTTAACCCTGAATACCTGCAGTTCCAACTAGAAATAGCTAGACTTAACGCACAAGCACATGCTTAACAAGCTAGGATTGATGCACAGGTACAAATGGAACAGGTCGAGTCAAAGCCAATACCAAAGTTTGATTTTACGAAACACGTAAAATTTGTACCAAAGTTCTGTGAAGATAACTAAATCTATCTGAATGTTTGAAAATGTGGCCAGTAATCTCTCTTGGCTCAAGAAGTTTTGGTAAATTTTGTTACAAACTGTTAGCAGCATTGTCTAGTGATCAGTGTCCTGATTATGAAAGCTTATGAATTGATTCCAGAAGCGAATAAGCGTAAGAACCCTGACTAGACCTTCGTAGAAGATTTTCGAGAAAAGGGCGATTTATTAATGCAGTGGTTACCTACCGAACAAGCTTGTGAGTCCCTGGAAGTGATGAACTATTTAGTTCAAAGAAGAGCGTACTGATATGACTTACAAATTTGATATGGAGAGACCTCCAAAAAGTTTGATGGTAAGGGAAAATCTAATGATGATGTAACCCCACCTGAATCCGCTTGCTAGCCGAAAGTGAGGGGGTGCTGGACTAGGCTGGAAGAATCCAAAGATTTTAGCCGGTAACTGTCTAACTCTTCTCAGTGTTTTAGTTGGGACTGTAAGAGTAGCAATAGTTATCATGATATTTTAGGTGATGATCCGTAAAGGGGGAACTACAACACGTTCCTGTCTAAGGGTTATATGTTAAGTTGTGGACTGAGAAGAGGTGACAATATTGCATGCTTCTGGTGCACTGCAATCTGAGAAACGAGTCTTGCTAGACGAGCTGTAGAGGCTCAAGGCAGCTCCACTAGCTAATGTGTGTGTGTGTGTAGAGACAGGTCTCTTCACGGGACCTGCTCTTATGGGAATTGCCAGTGCCGGTTTTGTCTGTAAGACCCGTGGAGTCCACGGAGACAAAGCAACTTGAAGAAGTACCAGAGTTATTCCCAGAGTGCACAGTTACTAGGCCCATGACAGCTAGTAACGTAGACAGTGTGCATGAGGAGACAGAGGTTGAGATAGAGAGACTGAAACTATCCTTTGAGTATGAAACTAGTGAAGAAGAGCTGTGAAAACTTCTTTGCTGGTCCGGAATCCGTTGAGACAGAGGGACTGAGAACCCTCTCTGAAAATGAAACTAGAGAAGTGGAGCTGTGTGATACCTTATTTGCTGGTCTGAAATCTGTAAAGACGGAGGGACTGAAACCACTCTCTGAGAATGAAACTAGTGAAGTAGAGCTGTGTGACATCTTTGCTGGTCTGAAATCCGTTGAGACGGAGAAACTGAGAACACCTTCTGAGAATGAAACCGGTGAAGTGGAGCTATGTGATACCTTCTTTGCTGGTTTAGAATCCGAACCAGAGTCAGTGGGTGAGACTGATGATTTGTCTCGGGACAATGTAAGAGAGACCCAGGATCGAATGAAGAGCTGGTATGACAAACGGTCTCGATTGAAGATTTTCCCCCTTCCAAGCAAAGTGTGCTGGCTTGCACTACCCACATTCCAGCGGGATCTGTGTGTGACAAGGAGGACGATTCAGCTACGGGTGCCTTTAGAAACCTGGAAACTTGACGGAAGCACGGACAGGGAGTGGGAGGCGAAGTTCTTGCACTCGAGATTTGCCGAAGCATACCTGGACAGACCTCAGTGACAAGCCATGATGTAGACGTGGGAGATGCCCGGCTTATTAAACAAGTTTTTTACCGGGTAAGTCCATAATGAGCAACCATCCTTCAAAAGGTGCTAAACTACATGCTGGAGCACGATCTGATTGAGACATGTCAGTCGAAATGGAGCTCGCTGGTGATCTTTGTACCCAAGCCTGACGAGACCTATCGGTTCTGTATTGACTACCGACGAGTCAGAGAGATAACAAGGACTGAAAGTGAATTAGTTCCACCAACAGTAAAGGTCTAAGCTTTAGTCCCTGGATGTGCCTCTTGGTCTAGAAAAGAACTGAGATGTTTCATGGGTATGGTTGGATACTACAGTATGTTCATTGTTAACTTTGCCGCTATTATGGGTCCCATCACAGATTCACTGAAGAAAGATTGGGATGAGCAGTGTGAGACAACCCTCCAGTAATGTAGGAGTTGGTGCTGTCCTCTTGCATTAGGACAAAACAAGATTGACCCTCCAGTAAGCTATTTTTGAAAGAATCTTCGAGGAATCTTCTCCTTTAAGGGGAGGGGTGTTACGAAATTGTGTTGTTCTGTGTGTGTTGGGTTGTATTAAACGGTATAAGACTTACATTGTGAAACAAGTACATGTCCGCGGCTTAGGCCGTGGGAGCGACAATGAGTCAATCACATCACGTCAGCGAAGTTTAGCGATGACTCACATTTTCTTGTTCTTAATTTCTAGCCAGTCACAATCGACATGTTGGCCCATCAGGTTGACGTCAGTATCTCTTGTTGTTGATTTTTTCAAGCTGATGTCCCAGTGAGTAGAGTAATTTTCTCTTCCCAATAATTTGTATTGCATTGTACTGCATTTATTATTAACTGAGGTGGTCTATGTTCGCTTATGTGTAAAGTGTACTAGTATTACTATTCTAATATTTGTGTTTGTATACAGGAAGAGAATTTATGATTTGAAAACGCTTGGATTATCTTTAAAGTAACTTTTTGTGCCCTATAAAGGAGTATTCCCTTTTTCATAGTAATTGTTTTTTTAATGTAAATAGTTGTTATCCAAAGTTAGGGAATAGAATTAACTATCCCCTAATACTGTAGTAGCTTTGTTTGTAACATTAACAGAAGCACGTTTTCCAGATCATAATCTGCGTTCTACTCTTGTGGAATCGTTGTTACTTCTGTAAAGAATGAGTTGAGTGTGTGATTATTCTTTTTCATTCTTATGACTTTCCTTTTGATATCAAATATTTTGTTAATTGTAGGCTTATGAAGAAGGGAGTATATGGGGTTGAATGGTAATGAGGCAATGTATCAAGAGATATAGAAAAAAACTTGCCTGTTATTTTGATATTTCAGAATTATGGTTCACTAAATGGAAGTGTATTGTGGACAAGGTAGATTTTTAAGGGACAAAACATTTTTCTTCTTGTTTTTTCACTTCTCTCTTGATTACTCCCTTGTACTATATTCAAGGTCGACGACATATTGAAGGAGCCAAGCGTGGAATCATACCCCGTGAGGCTCGTTCGCCTCAATTAAATGATATGCGACATAGACGCCGCAATGCTGATTCACTTTCCTTCTTCTATAGTTTTGACTTTGGTTTTACACCCCCCCCCCGAGCTGGCTGCTTGTGTCCCCTACCCCCACAGACACACATACACACACACCACCACCAACACCAACACCACCATTGGGGAAATCATGCGTTACCCGAGAAGCTGCTGCGTCACATGATTACTGCGTCGCCGTTGGCAACTCAAGGGTGGGCACTTTTGATAACTGTTTCTTTCCCTACACCTCGAAGCTTTGAAACTCTTTTCCTTCTTATGTCTTTCCCAATTACTATGATCTGGCACAATTTAAGACAGGTTTTTCACTTTCTTCAAAATTCGTAAATGCTCTCCCTTGTCTCTTCCTCTTCCCTTTCATAAGCTTTTCTATAATTCAATTAAGGCTCGGCCTTAATATGGACTTTTGTCTGTGACTGGAGCCTCTGTGAAAGTAGAAAAATCTTTTGGTTGGCGGAGACATCAAAGAGCTCAGATGTCTATTAGAATCTGACCCTGAATGTGCAAGATCTCTCGGGCAGGGATTCGATCCAACTTAGCAAAAATTGGATTCAGTCGGAATGAAAGGTTATGATGCACGACAGCCTCTCTGGAATGGGTCAATACTGTAGGGAAATATGCATTCCTAGACCACACAGGCACGTTTTCCTTATAGTATACCTTCCTTCATTTTGTATATTGAATCACAAAGAAGGGAAAAGATAGCTATCCAGCATCTGAACAAGCGCCAGGTAAATGTTTAATATCAGCTGTAAGTAGGACTTTCACGACAACACATCAAATTTACCACACGTGACTCCACCTTGGTTGACAACCCATATTTAGACACTTTGTTTGCATTACAGTTTCATCTCTTGTCGGGATTTGTGATGATAAACAACGGCCGTCTTAATGGCCCTCTCCAATTGGCGAATTAGCACAAGGATAATTCCCGAGAAATTTTGAGTTTTTTGTTTGTGTGGATGTGTTAGTCTAAAATTTCCAGCTTGTGACCAAGTTATTCAAGATTGAGGGAGTCTTAGACTTTGGAGTGGGGAAAGAAACAGTTGGTCAATATGGAAGGAATGAGGTAGTATTTGCAACCTTGAATGTTGGCACCATCAGAGGATTACTTTGGTGACCACAACTCAGACACAAAATATGGTTGCTAGTCTGACAGTTTTTTCTTCCAACCTATCTTTGGGAGACCTTTCTCAGAGGTGGGTTAAGGTTTCAGAGGTGGATTAGAGAGAGTGGGCAAGCAGATTCTCGCTGCACCATTGTATCAAGGTACGGATTACTGCTTAAGTTGCTGTACGCCTCTCATGAAGATCTGTGTACATAGATCATTTTCGAATCAAAATTTATTTTCTACTTTATATTTGCTTATATACAACAATATGCTCTGTAACAGACAACTAAGTATGTGGAGTAAAGCAGATTACAATGCTGTGGAAGGACAGCATAAGCTATTAGTGGAGAGATGAAATGTGAAAAAATTACTTTTGTACATTATACTGTTCAAGAATAACAGTTTACCCGTTTTCATTATCAACAGTTCGTTGTTGACACATTTCCTCCGTGTTCTTCATTTTATGGAAAACACTTAATCATTCTCACTTACGTACACTTTAACATATTCATTTAGTTACAATCAAAATGTTATCGATTTTTTAAAATTTTTCTCATTAAAGAATCACACAATTACAATTGGGTTGTTGTTGCTGTTATTACTAAAGATTCGTCAAATACAGACCTGGCACGTTCCCTTGTCTCATGACAGCCCTGTTGTCTGGACAAATTGGCTTATCCTTAAGCTCTTTATATTGCACCCTCTGAATTGATCGGTTATCATAACTGATCAGGGAACCTTTTCTGCAGAAACTCTGGGATTTATTGCTTGTACCGTACGTTCACCGTACCTGAACAAATCGTCAATCTGCTCTAAGGAGAGACCTTGTGTCTCTGGCAGCTTGAGGCCTACAACCAGTGCAATCAGGACACATGAACCACTGTAGATCCAGAACGCTCCATGCTCCCCAGCACCCTCCACTATCAATGGGAAAGTCTGCGTCGCGATGAACATCCCTGTGAAGAAGAAGACGTACATGATGGCCGTGGTCGTTGCCCGAACGGAAGTGGGAAGGAGCTCTGAACGCAGGAGGCTCATAACTGCCTGCGCTCCACAAACAAAGGCAGTGAAGACCATGATCGTAGAGAGTGGCAACCAGCTAATGTCACCCACGTCTACACCTTGGTGGTGCAGGAAGAAGTACACTCCCAGGGACATCATGGTTGTCGCACAGGTGAGGGTGGTTACAAAAATCATGCTTCTGCGGCCCACACGATCCACCACAAGTAAGAAGACGATTGTGCCCACCACACGGATGCTGCCAACCAATGCGGCGCTAACATATGAATTGATGCCTGAATTGGTTGCTTGGAATATTGGCACAACGTAGGTGGCTATGGACATGTTACCGGTGAACTGGATGGCGATCATAAGGAAGGCCAAGAGTAACATCCGGCGAAGCACAGATGGTTCTCGCATTTGCCTGAGCTGATCTTTTAGGCTTTTCTTATTGGCGCTCGTCTTCTTAATCTGGTCGGTGATAGAGTCAAACTCTGGCTGAATGTCATAATGGGATCCCCTGAAGAATAGCAAAGACTTGCGAGCTTCATCAAAACGGCCTCGGGTGACTAACCATCGAGGAGAGTCTGGTAGGAACAGTAAACCGACGAAGGGCGGGATGGCCGTGATGCAACCACACACCAGCATCACCTCCCGCCACGTTAGGTCCAAGCTACCCACTAAATACACCATGAGAAAGCCGATCTGTCGTCCAGTTTCTATGAAGCCTGTTAATCGTCCTCGTAATTTACTGCTCGACAGCTCTATTACATAGTTGCCGGACGCGGCACCGACCAGTCCCTGTGTTAACCCGAGCAAGGTGCGGACGAGAAGCAGGAGCCACACGGTCGAGGCGAAGGACATTGCTAGCCAGAGAGCCAAGGAGAATGGCATTGCCAGCAGGAGGGTCACACGTTGACCGACATATAAATTCATCATTCCGCCTGCTATGGAGCCCACTACTGCGCCGATGTGAACCAAACTTCCTGCAGAAAAGGATATATGTATTACTTTCATTGTAAGAACAAAACTGGAATTAGTACACATAACTCAATGTATGTCATACCCAAATTTTCATCAAAGGATACACTTTGAAGCAAGATATATATATATATATATATATATATATATATATATATATATATATATATATATATATGTATATATATATATATATATATATATATATATATATATATATATATATATATATATATATACATATATATATATATATATATATATATATATATATATATATATATATATATATATATATATATATATTCCTATGAGTCCACGAGGAAAATGAAACACGAAAAGGTTCCCAAGTGCACTTTCGTGTAATAATTACATCATCAGGGGAGACATAAGAGAGAAATATAAGTCAGTTGATATACATCGAAGAAACGAAGCTAGGACGTCATTTGGTAAACGTGATTGTCCAAAACAAACAACGAGCGTTCATAATCTAATCATTTTACAAATTTGATCAAAAATAAAGTTATCTAATTTGTATAGACCATCACTGATATTAAGATTATAATTCTTTGTGTATTCAATAATAGAAGATTCAATGATATTTCTCTTGGTAATATCGTTAGAGTTAATAATGATTGTCCAAAACATACAACGAGCGTTCATAAACTTCTCATTTTACAAATTTTATCAAGAATAAAGTTATCTAATTTGTATAGACCATCACTAATACTAATATTATAATTCTTTGTGTATTTGATAATAGAAGATTCAATAATATTTCTCTTGGTAATAGAGTTAGAGATAATAACTGAGATAGCGTTACTCCAGTCAATACAATGATCATAGTTTTTAATGTGATTAAACAAGGTATTTGATTCCCTGTCCCGTTCTTATACTATGTTTATGTTGCTTAAGTCTAACAGAAAGATCCTTACGAATCTGACCAACATAGAATTTATCACATTTTCCACAAGGCACAATATAGATGCAACCAAGAGAATTTTCTGGTGAATTCCTGATTAAGATATTCTTTATAGTATTATTGTTGCTAAAGGCAACATTTACATTAAAGGGTTTAAGCAACATGGGAAGCAAAGTGAAATTATTATTAAAAGGGAGAGCTAAAAGATTCTTGGTGTCAATGGGAGGTTTGGGCTCAACTCTATAAAATGATTTCTTTGCTAACTTAAGGGATTTATCAATGAAAGATCTAGGGCACTCTAACTTGGATCCAATAGAATATATCTTCTCAAACTCATCATCAATAAACTCTGGACTGCAAATACGCAATGTCCTAAGGAACATAGTTTGAAATGATAATAATCTAACTCTGTCATGTTGAGATGAGTAATAATGAATATATGAACATACATTGGTGGGTTTTCTGTATATGCTAAACTTAAACCTGTTTCCTTGTCTATGGATCATGCAATCTAAAAATGGTAACATACCATTATTTTCATTTTCTATGGATTTTCTTGATGGAAGGTACTAAATAGTTAAGAAAGGGGAGAAAAATTTTTAAATTTTCATTTGTTGGCCAAACACAAAGAATATCATCTACATACCCAAACCAAATTGCATTAGAAGTAAAATATACTTTAGTAATTTTGTTTCAAAAAATTCCTTATAAAGATTACTTAGCACAGGTGAATGAGGGTTACCCAATGCCATACCAAATTTTTAAGCATAATGATCTCCTTTAAATTGAAATACACAGTCATATATACATAATTTTATCAGTTCAACGACATTAGACTTTGAAATAGGTAAATGAATATAATCCAAGACATCAAATAAATATTCTAAAAGGTCATCTACTGGAACTTTAGTGAAAAGTGAGGAAACATCAAAGCTAACTAGTTTAAAATCAAAATCAATTTGATATTGTTTAGCTTGACTAAATCTACATTGTTCATGATATTAGAATTTGATACCTTGCCCACTAAAGGGCTTAATAAAGAAACTATCCATTTTGGCACTTTATATGTGATGGAGCCTATTGAACTCACTACAGATCTTGCGGGAAAATTCTGTTTATGTGTTTTGATAAGACCATACACATATGGCTATGAAGGGGACAAAGATGACAAACTTTTGATAAGAGAAGTGTTACCTTTCAACAACAACTTCATTTCTTTATTGAAATGAGAATTAACTGCCTCTAAGGGATTTTTACTAATTTTAGAATATGTTGTGTAATCATTTAGATCATTCATTTCAGGTAAATAGTTACTTTTGTCTAAAATCACAACAGAGTTAGACTTATCTGCTTTAGTAATATGTATATCCTTGTCTTTTTTTAAGGTGTTAATAGCTCTTATGAATCTTTTAGGGCAATTAGCTACCACTGGTTTTGACAAACTGGCATATACTAAACCCTTACAGATATTAATTTCATCATTACTTGAATTACTGTATTTTTCTAAATTACAAAAAGACTTTGTGACATCAACACAGCTGGATTCCCTGTTAGAGCACACAAAACTTAAACCATAGCCTAATGCACATGAGGAATCTTTATCTAGTTGTTTATTAGACAGGTTTACCTCCTGCCACTTTCTTTTATACATCTCCCAGTCATTTGCATTATTTCCCTGCAAATTTCGTCCAAATGCCTCTCTTTTCTCTTTCACTAATAATCTTACTTCTTCATCTCACCACTCAAAACCCTTCCTAATCTGCCTACCTCCCACGTTTCTCATGCCACAAGCATCTTTTGCGCAAGGCATCACTGCTTCCCTAAATACATCCCATTCCTTCCCCATCCCTCTAACGTCCTTTGCTCTCACCTTTTTCCATTCTGCATTCAGTCTCTCCTGGTTCTTCCTCACGCAAGTCTCCTTCCAAAGCTCACTTACTCTCACCATTCTCTTCACCCCAATATTCTCTCTTCTTTTCTGAAAACCTCTACAAATCTTCACCTCCGCCTCCACAAGATAATGATCAGACATCCCTCCAGTTGCACCTCTCAGCACATCTAAAAGTCTCTCTTTCACGCGCCTATCAATTAACACGTAATCCAATAACGTTCTCTGGCCATCTCTCCTACTTACCTACGTATAGTTATGTATATCTCTCTTTTTAAACCTGGTATTCCCAATCGCCAGTTCTTTTTCAGCACACAAATCTACAAGCTCTTCACCATTTCCATTTACATCACTGAACACCCCATGTACACTAATTGTTCCCTCAACATTGCTCACCTTTGCATTCAAATCACCCATCACTATAACCTGGTCTCGTGCATCAAAACTGCTAAAGCACTCACTCAGCTGCTCCCAAAACACTTGCCTCTCATGATCTTTCTTCTCATGCCCAGGTGCATAGGTCCCAGTAATCACCCATCTCTCTCCATCCACTTTCAGTTTTACCCATATCAATCTAGAGTTTACTTTCTTACACTCTATCACATACCAACACAACTTCTGTTTCAGGAGTAGTGCTACTTCTTTTGCTCTTGTCCTCTCACCAACCCCTGACTTTACTCCCAAAACATTTCCAAACCACTCTTCCCCTTTACCCTTGAGTTTTGTTTCACTCAGACCGAAAACATCCAAGTTCCATTCCTCAAACGTACTACGTATCTCTCCTTTTTTCTCATCTTGGTTATATCCACACATATTTAGACACCCCAATCTGAGCCTTCGAGGAGGACAAGAACTCCCTGGGTGACTTCTTCTGTTTCCCCTTTTAGAAAGTTAGAATACAAGGAGGGGAGGGTATCTAGCCCCCCGCTCCCGTCCCTTTTA
>NC_092281.1:40029800-40034800 GCF_036320965.1 Panulirus ornatus
GAGGAAGAGTGACTCCAGGTAGACCGACGATGGTGCCCAGGGACAGTTGCGTCATGGCTGCCATCAATGCCCCCAGAAGCTGCAAGGGATCAGTAATTACCGCCTTAGTCCCTGTTCCATGGCATATCAAACAGTCTAATTGTCAACCTGTTCCCTAAATTCCTTCTCACGAACCTTTAAGGACATTGGTTTATTCAGGACATGTGAATTTTTTCCAACGTATTAGTAATTCTTTTTTTTCTCTCTTTCATAATTCATGTGCCACTTTCTCCTTAGACTGAGTGTTGTTGTCTACCATTGCAAAAGTGCTGTTATGCTTTGTCAAGAGTTGTAGGTCGTACCTTGTGCTTCATAATCTTACGGAGCCTGATACCATCCACCTCTGACCTGGCCTAATTTAATTGCTTGCCTTTGCTCCCATGTTTTCATTAACAATTCTCTAAGCCTGTTTTATTTTGTCATCATTTCTCTAATCGGTTTCTTAATAGCTTCATCCCTGTTAATTTGCGATTTGTTATTGTCTGTACTGTAGGGGGAGGGAGTTCCATCCCTTGGACATTCCCTACTATCATACGACTTTTTAAACTTGTTTGATATCCATATTCATTATCTCATCGCTCTCCTGCTATAACAGTACTTTCCAAATAAGTCTTGCATAATTCAACGTTATGGCCTCTGATTCTTCTACCCTTATATCATCTCGATGGTTTCCCTGTAAACCTGTACCATCTTTGTTGGTCTCCCGTAGACCTTCCCCTTTAGTTCTGTGTGTGTGTGTGTGTGTGTGTGAGGCAACATTAAGTTTACTGCAAAGTTTTACAATTATTTCAACCCTTCTCCAGAGTTCTAGTAGCTATTTTGGAGACGAAAGTTACGTCAAAGTTTAAAACTTATCAAATCACTGGTAGCTCTGTCTCTACCAGTACAAGAGCTGCTCTCTCTCTCTCTCTCTCTCTCTCTCTCTCTCTCTCTCTCTCTCTCTCTCTCTCTCTCTCTCTCTCTCTCTCTCTCTCTCTCTCTCTCATTGCACTTCAGCCATTCTTAAAGTTGTCTTTTCTCTTTGCCTAACCCAGACGTTTGCTGCTGGCTTCCAGTCCGCAGTCTCCATCCCGCACGCAACTCTTGGCATATGTAACTCACAAGACTCGTAACTCGTGAGTACACACACACACACACACACACACACACACACACACACACACACACACATAAACCTGCTCATGATTCGTGCAGTCCACCAGACTCTCCGGGACCCAAGGTGCTCCCAAGGTGACCCAAGGTGACCCAAGGACCGGGGTCTGGGGCTATCATGTGGTTCCCGGGGCGAGGCTGGTAGATACTTACCCTTGATGAGTCATGAGCACACGAGCGGACCATAACCCCTGACGTCCTGGGGTCATGGCTGGTCACGGAAGATGGAAGAAAGATGAAGACGCCTCAAAATCTTTATGGGAGAGAGGTTGAGGGGCTCCCTTATGTGGAGTGGCTCTAACCATGACCAGGTGTCGGAGAGAGTCGGTGCGAGTCTCTCATGCTTAACAAGTGAGTGACCACACCAAGGTCAGGCATGACCTGACAAGTATTGTCGAATGATGGAGGTGTTCCGCATGACGCATATTGTGGTGGCTAGCCAGTGAGCTGTTCATGAAGAGGCCGACACTACCTAGGAAGGTTTTTGCTTAGCACGCATACACGCTCACACACACACACACACACACACACACACACACACATTCTCTCTCTCTCTCTCTCTCTCTCTCTCTCTCTCTCTCTCTCTCTCTCTCTCTCTCTCTCTCTCTAACAAAGTAGCCAAAAATACAAATAGGATGTTCGGATTTTTAACAGGAACTGGATGGACTTCCGCGGTGTAGCTGTTATTCTTGACCACGACGCATTCACGGGACGCCCAGGGTCGAGCGCATAGGTTCGAATCCTGGTTGCGGCAGTCGGTCAACCTAACTGTTCATGCTGGCTTAGGCTAGGGTATACACACATACACACACACACACAAGTATGCATTCTGTTGTAGATGAGAGAGCTTGGGAAGTGAGTCAGTTGTTGTTCGCTGATGATACAGCGCTGGTAGCTGATCCAGGTGAGACCTGCAGAAGCTGGTGACTGAGTTTGGTATGTGGGTGGATTGGGCCATTCTTTCGGCTATTTCCTTGCGCTACCTCGCTAACGCGGGAGACAGCGACAAAGTATAATATATATATATATATATATATATATATATATATATATATATATATATATATATATATATATATATATATGTATATATATATATATATATATATATATATATATATATATATATATATATATATATATATATATATATATATATTCGCCATTTCCCGCGTTAGCAAGGTAGCGTTAAGAACAGAGGACTGGGCCTCTGAGGGAATATGCTCACCTGGCTCCCTTCTCTGTTCCTTCTTTTGGAAAATTAAAAAAAAAAAAACAAGAGGGGAGGATTTCCAGGCCCCCGCTCCCTCCCCTTTTAGTCGCCTTTTACGACACGCAGGGAATACGTGGGAAGTATTCTTTTTCCCCTATCCCCAGGGATATATATATATATATATATATATATATATATATATATATATATATATATATATCGTTAATGAGATGGCATGGATTAGGGCCCCAGTTGCTTGTACCGTCTAAATTAGCTTAAAAGAAATGAGAAAAGTTTAGATGTGATGTAGCCACTATACCTTAGTCTAATTAGACCTTACCTTGAGTATACAACTCAGTTTTGGGGCCCCCACCTCATTAAAGAATCTTTTAATTTGGAAGTAGTGCAGCGAAGATCACCAAAAATGACTCCCTCCTTAAGTAACAAACTTTATGAGGACAATCTGAGAGAATATAATTTGTTCTATCTAAGCAAAAGACTGCTTTGAGGTAAGTTAATGCAAGTTTTGAATTAAAGGATTCAGCAACGTCGATATTGCAAATATCTTTACGGTTATCCTAGCGCTACCAATGAGAGATAAAGGACTAAAACTCAGAGGTCACCGAGTCAATCTGGATTGCACAAAATACATCTTTACCAACGACGCTATTGACGCGTAGAATAAGCTCCCAAAACATATTGTTCAGAGCAAAATTAGGCTTGTCACTCTCCGGTATAGAAACATTCCTAATCACAGAGCTCGCTTTGGCCATGCTGCTGTTACCTACCAACAACGATTAACACGTGTCGTCTACTTGAAGGGAGCAAGGAATTATTGCATCATCCTTCTACATCAGGAGTAATAGAGACGTGATAAGTCGAGAGGCTGGAGCTCAGACTTTATCCTTATTATTGAAGGGATGCATGTCTTTGGTTATTGGATGCAAGACATATTCACGTTCATTCGACTTTATGACTTTCCTGTAGAAATTTCCTTTAGGCATATTATTCCCGCAAAATATTTTTCTACCTTTTTTCTGTATTGCAGGGGGATGGTGAGAGAGCCTGTTTTGCTGTCCTTTTCTCTTTTTGCTTTTATGGCGAATGCATAATTTCAGGACAGTTAAGGCCAGACTTTGGGTCTGTATCGTCTATGTACGTAATCTAACTCTGTCCCTCTCTAAGTAAAAGGCGGCTCCGAGGCAAGTTACTAGAATGTTTTAAAGTACTTCAAGGATTCAACAACGCCAATAATGAAAGTTTCTTTACTGTTACTATAGCACTGAACTGAAACTGAGAGGTTACCCAGTTCATTGATTGCACGAAATATATCTTTAGCAACGACATTACTGACACGTGGAATAAGCTTTAGAACATGCTTTTCAGAACAAAAATGCTGTCTGTTCAAAATTAGGCTTGATCATCACCTTTCATTCTCTTTTACAGAATTATTCTTTTGATCAATCATTGCAACATAGTGATATGTTATAATACTTTCTTAATCACTAGTGGGCTAGGATGAGAGATCATCCTAGCCAGACTGCGGTAACTAACCACTAGTGATTAATCCGTGTAGCCTGCTTAAAGGGAATAAAGAGCGAATTCTTGTATCGTCTTTGCACATTAGGAGTGACATATACATTGTTAGTCGAGAGGCTAGAGCTCACTGTTTATCCTTACCATTGTTTTCGTGACTAAATGTGAAGTAATGCATGTTTTTTGGTGATGGGATGTATCACATATTCATGATCATTCTGATTTCTGACTCCTATGAAAATATTTGCAGAATATTTTTTCTACTTTTTCTGTCCGGCATGTTGCTGTGAAAGTGGGGAGAGAGCCGTTGCTTTTCTATCCTTTTCGTCTATTGATTTTAATGGGGGGAAGGGGGTCTGCACCTTTATCTGTTTAAAACTCTCTCTCTTTTGTCAACGCATAACTTAAGGACTCGTCTTCGTCCCCCTAAATTTCCTTGCAGTGAGTGCTCCGTGTTAGCCCTGTGGTAAAATGTCGTAGGTACTCGTAGGTAGGAAGGTGCCTCACCGATTCAAAAATGGAAACTGGATACAAGCGAAGTCTAACCTGTGTACGGATGCAAGGCTCGGAGTTGGTTGTGTTTGGCTGCTCTGTAGGATCGTCAATGTCTGAAGCTCGGACCGACACCTGTTTGCTTGGCAGTTTATCTTTCCTGGGTATTGCAACGTCCTTCACCGTCGCTTCCTGGTGAGCGAGGGTGTTGACACCATCAGGCGGTGGCGCGGAGCGGCTGCCGGTTATCGTGTCAGGTTCACAGTCGTCTTCGGGAGCTCCCTCAAAGGTTGGATTGACGTGTCCCAGAAAGTTGCTGCTGTTTCCCGCGCCCTCCAGATACTCCCCATCCGAACTTTTCAGAGGCGGCATCACGCTTGCAGTACCTCAAATTTCACACAAAAACAAGAAGTGATTTGTTTTTTTACAAACTATGAGATTCTCATGAAGATAGCAGGCAGACAGTCTTGCAAAGATTTTTCAGGAAAATGCTCTCTATATATATCTCCTTTCTTTTTTTATTTCTATGACACTATACGGCACGACACCAAATGCTGTCACTGAGTGC
>NC_092281.1:40037300-40090399 GCF_036320965.1 Panulirus ornatus
AAAACACACTCTTCTGCTCTCTCAACCACGCTCTTTTTATTTCCACACATCTCTCTTACCCTTACGTCACTTACTCGATCAAACCACCTGACACCACACATTGTCCTCAAACATCTCATTTCCAGCACATCCATCCTCCTGCGCACAACTCTATCCATAGCCCACGCCTCGCAACCATACAGCATTGTTGGAACCACTATTCCTTGAAACATACCCATTTTTGCTTTCCGACATAATGTTCTCGACTTCCACACATTCTTCAAGGCTCCCAGGATTTTCGCCCCCTCCCCACCCTATGATCCACTTCCGCTTCCATGGTTCCATCCGCTGCCAGATCCACTCCCAGATATCTAAAACACTTTACTTCCTCCAGTTTTTCTCCATTCAAACTTACCTCCCAATTGACTCGACCCTCAACCCTACTGTAACTAATTACCTTGCTCTTATTCACATTTACTCTTAACTTTCTTCTTTCACACACTTTACCAAACTCAGTCACCAGCTTCTGCAGTTTCTCACATGAATCAGCCACCAGCGCTGTATCATCAGCGAACAACAACTGACTCACTTCCCAAGCTCTCTCATCCCCAACAGACTTCATACTTGCCCCTCTTTCCAAAACTCTTGCATTCACCTCCCTAACAACCCCATCCATAAACAAATTAAACAACCATGGAGACATCACACACCCCTGCCGCAAACCTACATTCACTGAGAACCAATCACTTTCCTCTCTTCCTACACGTACACATGCCTTACATCCCCGATGAAAACTTTGCTTCTAACAACTTGCCTCCCACACCATATATTCTTAATACCTTCCACAGAGCATCTCTATCAACTCTATCATATGCCTTCTCCAGATTCATAAGTGCTACATGAGAGATGTGTGGAAATAAAAAGATCGTGGTTGAGAGAGCAGAAGAGGGTATTTTGAAATGGTTTGGGCACATGGAGAGAATGAGTGAGGAAAGATTGACCAAGAGGATATATGTGTCGGAGGTGGAGGGAACGTGGAGAAGTGGGAGACCAAATTGGAGGTGGAAAGATGGAGTGAAAAAGATTTTGTGTGATGGGGGCCTGAACATGTAGGAGGGTGAAAAGAGGGCAAGGAATAGAGTGAATTGGATCGATGTGGTATACCGAGGTTGACGTTCTGTCAGTAGATTGAATCAGGGTATGTGAAGCGTCTGGGGTAAACCATGGAAAGCTGTGTAGGTATGTATATTTGCGTGTGTGGACGTATGTATATACATGTGTATGGGGGTGGGTTGGGCCATTTCTTTCGTCTGTTTCCTTGCGCTACCTCGCAAACGCGGGAGACAGCGACAAAGCAAAAAAAAAAAAGAAAAAAGATATATATATATATATATATATATATATATATATATATATATATATATATATATATATATATTATTCATTTGTTTATCATACTTTGTCGCTGTCTTCCGCGTTAGCGAGGTAGCGCGAGGAAACAGACGAGAGAATGGCCCAACCCACCCACATCCACATGTATATACATACGCGTCCACACACGCACATATACATACCTATGTATCTCAACGTATACATATACATACACACAGACATATACATATATACACATGAACATAATCCATACTATCTGCCCTTATTCATTCCCGTCACCACACCGCCACACATGAAATGACAACCCCATTCCCCTGCATGTACGCGAGGTAGCACTAGGAAAAGACGAAGGCCACATTCGTTCACACTGAGTCTCTAGCTGTCATGTATAATGCACCGAAACCATATATATATATATATATATATATATATATATATATATATATATATATATATATATATATATATATATATATATATATATATATATATCCTTCTTTCATACTATTCGCCATTTCCCGCATTAGCGAGGTTACGTTAAGAACAGAGGACTGGACCTTTGAGGGAGTATCCTCACCTGGCCCCTTTCTCTGTTCCTTCTTTTGGTAAATTAAGAAAAAAATGAGAGGGGAGGATTTCCAGCCCCCCGCTCCCTTCCCTTTTAGTCGCCTTCTACGACACGCAGGGAATACGTGGGAAGTACTCTTTCTCCCCTATCCCCAGGGATGACATATATATATATATATACATATATATATATATATATATATATATATATGGATAGGGGAGAAAGAATACTTCCCACGTATTCCCTGCGTGTCGTAGAAGGCGACTAAAAGGGAAGGGAGCGGGGGGCTGGAAATCCTCCCCTCTCGTTTTTTTCAATTTTCCAAAAGAAGGAACAGAGAAGGGGGCCAGGTGAGGATATTCCCTCAAAGGCCCAGTCCTCTGTTCTTAACGCTACCTCGCCAACGCGGGAAATGGCGAATAGTACGAAAGAAAGATTATATATATATATATATATATATATATATATATATATATATATATATATATATATATATATGTATATATCTGAGTTACTTAAGGGAGTTACTTCAATTGATGACACCACGCTTCTTCTTCTGTCATATGGCCAAGCAGCAAGATGGGATGGATCTACTCTTCTGTCATCGCTGGATACTCCTGTGCTTCAAACGAGAGTTTCCAGAAGATGAGGCACTGGCCATGTGGGAGGCATGTTGGAGTAACTATCAAACAGACTACTTCCACGTGGGAGGCACGTTGGATTAACTATCATACAGACTACTTCCACCTTTTCTTGGAGGTGGCCATTGTTAGTTTGTATGGAAATGATGTTGTTGACCAGAAAATGCGACCTGATGAAACTTTGCTCTATTCACATCTTTAGCCAATCATATGGATGGCCAGATGGCATTGAAAAAGTGATGCTACTACGTTTGTGAATGAAGAACCATTGCAACACAAACCTCGCCAGGTGGTAGAGTGTCCCGCAGTGTATCGAGACAGACTTCCCCAGAACTTTTTTAAAGGGGAAGTAAATGTTTATAGTTGTGATACTGGAGTGATAGTTTTCATACATGGTGCTTTGACAAGAAAATAGTGAAATTGGAAAAAATGTAGCTTAGACATTGAAGCTTATTGATACAGTGGTTAAATTGATGAGAACTGCTATTGACGTTTGTGTAAATAAATCATACATTTCCCTTTTCCATAGCCAGAGGTTGAACCATTATGTGACATTCATTTTTTCATTTCATTTCAAGCTAGAAGTTTCAGTTTTCTAAATTGTTTCTTACATTTTTCATATGTATATATATATATGTATGTGTGTGTGTGTGTGTGTGTGTGTGTGTGTGTGTGTGTGTATGTATGTGTATGTATATAAATATGTATACATATATATATATTATCCCTGGGGATAGGGGTGAAAGAATACTTCCCACGCATTCCTCGCCTGTCGTAGAAGGCGACTAGAGGGGACGGGAGCGTGGGACCAGAAATCCTCCCCTCCTTGTATTTTTTAACTTCCTAAAATGGGAAACAGAAGAAGGAGTCACGCGGGGAGTGCTCATCCTCCTCGAAGGCTCAGACTGGGGTGTCTAAATGTGTGTGGATGTAACCAAGGTGTGAACAAAGGAGAGATAGGTAGTATGTTTGAGGAAAGGAACCTGGATGTTTTGGCTCTGAGTGAAACGAAGCTCAAGGGTAAAGGGGAAGAGTGGTTTGGGAATGTCTTGGAAGTAAAGTCAGGGGTTAGTGAGAGGACAAGAGCAAGGGAAGGAGTAGCAGTACTCCTGAAACAGGAGTTGTGGGAGTATGTGATAGAATGTAAGAAAGTAAATTCTCGGTTAATATGGGTAAAACTGAAAGTTGATGGAGAGAGATGGGTGATTATTGGTGCATATGCACCTGGGCATGAGAAGAAAGATCATGAGAGGCAAGTGTTTTGGGAGAAGCTGAATGAGTGTGTTAGTGGTTTTGATGCACGAGACCGGGTTATAGTGATGGGTGATTTGAATGCAAAGGTCAGTAATGTGGCAGTTGAGGGAATAATTGGTATACATGGGGTGTTCAGTGTTGTAAATGGAAATGGTGAAGAGCTTGTAGATTTATGTGCTGAAAAAGGACTGGTGATTGGGAATACCTGGTTTAAAAATCGAAATATACATAAGTATACGTATGTAAGTAGGAGAGATGGCCAGAGAGCGTTATTGGATTACGTGTTAATTGACAGGCGCGCGAAAGAGAGACTTTTGGATGTTAATGTGCTGAGAGGTGCAACTGGAGGGATGTCTGATCATTATCTTGTGGAGGCTAAGGTGAAGATTTGTATGGGTTTTCAGAAAAGAAGAGTGAATGTTGGGGTGAAGAGGGTGGTGAGAGTAAGTGAGCTTGGGAAGGAGACTTGTGTGAGGAAGTAACAGAAGAGACTGAGTACAGAATAGAAAAAGGTGAGAACAATGGAAGTAAGGGGAGTGGGGGAGGAATGGGATGTATTTAGGGAATCAGTGATGGATTGCGCAAAAGATGCTTGTGGCATGAGAAGAGTGAGAGGTGGGTTGATTAGAAAGGGTAGTGAGTGGTGGGATGAAGAAGTAAGATTATTAGTGAAAGAGAAGAGAGAGGCATTTGGACGATTTTTGCAGGGAAAAAATGCAATTGATTGGGAGATGTATAAAAGAAAGAGACAGGAGGTCAAGAGAAAGGTGCAAGAGGTGAAAAAGAGGTCAAATGAGAGTTGGGGTGAGAGAGTATCATTAAATTTTAGGGAGAATAAAAAGATTTTCTGCAAGGAGGTAAATAAAGTGCGTAAGACAAGGGAGCAAATGGGAACTTCAGTGAAGGGTGCAAATGGGGAGGTAATAAGTAGTGGTGATGTGAGAAGGAGATGGAGTGAGTATTTTGAAGGTTTGTTGAATGTGTTTGATGATAGAGTGGCAGATATTGGGTGTTTTGGTCGAGGTGGTGTGCAAAGTGAGAGGATTAGGGAAACGGATTTGGTAAACAGAGAAGAGGTAGTAAAAGCTTTGCGGAAGATGAAAACCGGCAAGGCAGCAGGTTTGGATGGTATTGCAGTGGAATTTATTGAAAAAGGGGGTGACTGTATTATGGACTGGTTGGTAAAGTTATTTAATGTATGTATGACTCATGGTGAGGTGCCTGAGGATTGGCGGAATGCGTGCATAGTGCCATTGTACAAAGGCAAAGGGGATAAGAGTGAGTGCTTAAATTACAGAGGTATAAGTTTGTTGAGTATTCCTGGTAAATTATATGGGAGGGTATTGATTGAGAGCATCAGATTGGGGAAGAGCAGTGTGGTTTCAGAAGTGGTAGAGGATGTGTGGATCAGGTGTTTGCTTTGAAGAATGTATGTGAGAAATACTTAGAAAAGCAAATGGATTTGTATGTAGCATTTATGGATCTGGAGAAGGCATATGATAGAGTTGATAGAGGTGCTCTGTGGAAGGTATTAAGAATATATGGTGTGAGAGGCAAGTTGTTAGAAGCAGTGAAAAGTTTTTATCGAGGATGTAAGGCATGTGTACGTGTAGGAAGAGAGGAAAGTGATTGGTTCTCAGTAAATGTAGGTTTGCGGCAGGGGTGTGTGATGTCTCCATGGTTGTTTAATTTGTTTATGGATGGGGTTGTTAGGGAGGTAAATGCAAGAGTTTTGGAAAGACGGGCAAGTATGAAGTCTGTTGGGGATGAGAGAGTTTGGGAAGTGAGTCAGTTGTTCCTCGCTGATGATACAGCGCTGGTGGCTGATTCATGTAAGAAACTGCGGAAGCTGGTGACTGAGTTTGGTAAAGTGTGTGAAAGAAGAAAGTTAAGAGTAAATGTGAATAAGAGCAAGGTTATTAGGTACAGTAGGGTTGAGGGTCAAGTCAATTGGGAGGTAAGTTTGAATGGAGAAAAACTGGAGGAAGTAAAGTGTTTTAGATATCTGGGAGTGGATCTGGCAGCTGATGGGACTATGGAAGCGGTAAGTGGTTCATAGGGTGGGGGAGGGGGCGAAAATCCTGGGAGCCTTGAAGAATGTGTGGAAGTCGAGAACATTATCTCGGAGAGCAAAAATAGGTATGTTTGAAGGAATAGTGGTTCCAACAATGTTGAATGGTTGCGAGGCGTGGGCTATGGATAGAGTTGTGCGCAGGAGGATGGATGTGCTGGAAATGAGATGTTTGAGGACAATGTGTGGTGTGAGGTGGTTTGATCGAGTACGTAACGTAAGGGTAAGAGAGATGTGTGGAAATAAAAAGAGCGTGGTTGAGAGAGCAGAAGAGGGTGTTTTGAAATGGTTTGGGCACATGGAGAGAATGAGTGAGGAAAGATTGACCAAGAGGATATATGTGTCGGAGGTGGAGGGAACGAGGAGAAGTGGGAGACCAAATTGGAGGTGGAAAGATGGAGTGAAAAAGATTTTGTGTGATCGGGGGCCTGAACATGCAGGAGGGTGAAAGGAGGGCAAGGAATAGAGTGAATTGGAGCGATGTGGTATACCGGGGTTGACGTGCTGTCAGTGGATTGAATCAGGGCATGTGAAGCGTCTGGGGTAAACCATGGAAAGCTGTGTAGGTATGTATATTTGCGTGTGTGGACGTATGTATATACATGTGTATGGGGGTGGGTTGGGCCATTTCTTTCGTCTGTTTCCTTGCGCTACCTCGCAAACTCGGGAGACAGCGACAAAGGGTAGTGAGTGGTGGGATGAAGAAGTAAGATTATTAGTGAAAGAGAAGAGAGAGGCATTTGGACGATTTTTGCAGGGAAAAAATGCAATTGATTGGGAGATGTATAAAAGAAAGAGACAGGAGGTCAAGAGAAAGGTGCAAGAGGTGAAAAAGAGGTCAAATGAGAGTTGGGGTGAGAGAGTATCATTAAATTTTAGGGAGAATAAAAAGATTTTCTGCAAGGAGGTAAATAAAGTGCGTAAGACAAGGGAGCAAATGGGAACTTCAGTGAAGGGTGCAAATGGGGTGAATGGTGCAAATAGTGGTGATGTGAGAAGGAGATGGAGTGAGTATTTTGAAGGTTTGTTGAATGTGTTTGATGATAGAGTGGCAGATATTGGGTGTTTTGGTCGAGGTGGTGTGCAAAGTGAGAGGATTAGGGAAACGGATTTGGTAAACAGAGAAGAGGTAGTAAAAGCTTTGCGGAAGATGAAAGCCGGCAAGGCAGCAGGTTTGGATGGTATTGCAGTGGAATTTATTGAAAAAGGGGGTGACTGTATTATGGACTGGTTGGTAAAGTTATTTAATGTATGTATGACTCATGGTGAGGTGCCTGAGGATTGGCGGAATGCGTGCATAGTGCCATTGTACAAAGGCAAAGGGGATAAGAGTGAGTGCTTAAATTACAGAGGTATAAGTTTGTTGAGTATTCCTGGTAAATTATATGGGAGGGTATTGATTGAGAGCATCAGATTGGGGAAGAGCAGTGTGGTTTCAGAAGTGGTAGAGGATGTGTGGATCAGGTGTTTGCTTTGAAGAATGTATGTGAGAAATACTTAGAAAAGCAAATGGATTTGTATGTAGCATTTATGGATCTGGAGAAGGCATATGATAGAGTTGATAGAGGTGCTCTGTGGAAGGTATTAAGAATATATGGTGTGAGAGGCAAGTTGTTAGAAGCAGTGAAAAGTTTTTATCGAGGATGTAAGGCATGTGTACGTGTAGGAAGAGAGGAAAGTGATTGGTTCTCAGTGAATGTAGGTTTGCGGCAGGGGTGTGTGATGTCTCCATGGTTGTTTAATTTGTTTATGGATGGGGTTGTTAGGGAGGTAAATGCAAGAGTTTTGGAAAGAGGGGCAAGTATGAAGTCTGTTGGGGATGAGAGAGTTTGGGAAGTGAGTCAGTTGTTCCTCGCTGATGATACAGCGCTGGTGGCTGATTCATGTAAGAAACTGCGGAAGCTGGTGACTGAGTTTGGTAAAGTGTGTGAAAGAAGAAAGTTAAGAGTAAATGTGAATAAGAGCAAGGTTATTAGGTACAGTAGGGTTGAGGGTCAAGTCAATTGGGAGGTAAGTTTGAATGGAGAAAAACTGGAGGAAGTAAAGTGTTTTAGATATCTGGGAGTGGATCTGGCAGCTGATGGGACTATGGAAGGGTAAGTGGTTCATAGGGTGGGGGGAGGGGGCGAAAATCCTGGGAGCCTTGAAGAATGTGTGGAAGTCGAGAACATTATCTCGGAGAGCAAAAATAGGTATGTTTGAAGGAATAGTGGTTCCAACAATGTTGAATGGTTGCGAGGCGTGGGCTATGGATAGAGTTGTGCGCAGGAGGATGGATGTGCTGGAAATGAGATGTTTGAGGACAATGTGTGGTGTGAGGTGGTTTGATCGAGTACGTAACGTAAGGGTAAGAGAGATGTGTGGAAATAAAAAGAGCGTGGTTGAGAGAGCAGAAGAGGGTGTTTTGAAATGGTTTGGGCACATGGAGAGAATGAGTGAGGAAAGATTGACCAAGAGGATATATGTGTCGGAGGTGGAGGGAACGAGGAGAAGTGGGAGACCAAATTGGAGGTGGAAAGATGGAGTGAAAAAGATTTTGTGTGATGGGGGCCTGAACATGCAGGAGGGTGAAAGGAGGGCAAGGAATTGAGTGAATTGGATCGATGTGGTATACCGGGGTTGACGTGCTGTCAGTGGATTGAATCAGGGCATGTGAAGCGTCTGGGGTAAACCATGGAAAGCTGTGTAGGTATGTATATTTGCGTGTGTGGACGTATGTATATACATGTGTATGGGGGTGGGTTGGGCCATTTCTTTCGTCTGTTTCCTTGCGCTACCTCGCAAACTCGGGAGACAGCGACAAAGGGTAGTGAGTGGTGGGATGAAGAAGTAAGAGGGAAAGTATTAGTGAAAGAGAAGAGAGAGGCATTTGGACGATTTTTGCAGGGAAAAAATGCAACTGAGTGGGAGATGTATAAAAGAAAGAGACAGGAGGTCAAGAGAAAGGTGCAAGAGGTGAAAAAAAGGGCAAATGAGAGTTGGGGTGAGAGAGTATCATTAAATTTTAGGGAGAATAAAAAGATGTTCTGCAAGGAGGTAAATAAAGTGCGGAAGACAAGGGAGCAAATGGGAACTTCAGTGAAGGGCGCAAATGGGGAGGTGATAACAAGTAGTGGTGATGTGAGAAGGAGATGGAGTGAGTATTTTGAAGGTTTGTTGAATGTGCTTGATGATAGAGTGGCAGATATAGGGTGTTTTGGTCGAGGTGGTGTGCAAAGTGAGAGGGTTAGGGAAAATGATTTGGTAAACAGAGAAGAGGTGGTGAAAGCTTTGCGGAAGATGAAAGCCGGCAAGGCAGCAGGTTTGGATGGTATTGCAGTGGAATTTATTAAAAAAGGGGGTGACTGTATTGTTGACTGGTTGGTAAGGTTATTTAATGTATGTATGACTCATGGTGAGGTGCCTGAGGATTGGCGGAATGCGTGCATAGTGCCATTGTACAAAGGCAAAGGGGATAAGAGTGAGTGCTCAAATTACAGAGGTATAAGTTTGTTGAGTATTCCTGGTAAATTATATGCGAGGGTATTGATTGAGAGGGTGAAGGCATGTACAGAGCATCAGATTGGGGAAGAGCAGTGTGGTTTCAGAAGTGGTAGAGGATGTGTGGATCAGGTGTTTGCTTTGAAGAATGTATGTGAGAAATACTTAGAAAAGCAAATGGATTTGTATGTAGCATTTATGGATCTGGAGAAGGCATATGATAGAGTTGATAGAGATGCTCTGTGGAAGGTATTAAGAATATATGGTGTGGGAGGAAAGTTGTTAGAAGCAGTGAAAAGTTTTTATCGAGGATGTAAGGCATGTGTACGTGTAGGAAGAGAGGAAAGTGATTGGTTCTCAGTGAATGTAGGTTTGCGGCAGGGGTGTGTGATGTCTCCATGGTTGTTTAATTTGTTTATGGATGGGGTTGTTAGGGAGGTAAATGCAAGAGTTTTGGAAAGAGGGGCAAGTATGAAGTCTGTTGGGGATGAGAGAGCTTGGGAAGTGAGTCAGTTGTTGTTCGCTGACGATACAGCGCTGGTGGCTTATTCATGTGAGAAACTGCAGAAGCTGGTGACTGAGTTTGGTAAAGTGTGTGGAAGAAGAAAGTTAAGAGTAAATGTGAATAAGAGCAAGGTTATTAGGTACAGTAGGGTTGAGGGTCAAGTCAATTGGGAGGTGAGTTTGAATGGAGAAAAACTGGAGGAAGTGAAGTGTTTTAGATATCTGGGAGTGGATCTGGCAGCGGATGGAACCATGGAAGCGGAAGTGGATCATAGGGTGGGGGAGGGGGCGAAAATTCTGGGGGCCTTGAAGAATGTGTGGAAGTCGAGAACATTATCTTGGAAAGCAAAAATGGGTATGTTTGAAGGAATAGTGGTTCCAACAATGTTGTATGGTTGCGAGGCGTGGGCTATGGATAGAGTTGTGCGCAGGAGGATGGATGTGCTGGAAATGAGATGTTTGAGGACAATGTGTGGTGTGAGGTGGTTTGATCGAGTGAGTAACGTAAGGGTAAGAGAGATGTGTGGAAATAAAAAGAGCGTGGTTGAGAGAGCAGAAGAGGGTGTTTTGAAGTGGTTTGGGCACAAGGAGAGGATGAGTGAGGAAAGATTGACCAAGAGGATATATGTGTCGGAGGTGGAGGGAACAAGAAGAGGGAGACCAAATTGGAGGTGGAAAGATGGAGTGAAAAAGATTTTGTGTGATCGGGGCCTGAACATGCAGGAGGGTGAAAGGAGGGCAAGGAATAGAGTGAATTGGAGCGATGTGGTATACCGGGGTTGACGTGCTGTCAGTGGATTGAATCAAGGCATGTGAAGCGTCTGGGGTAAGCCATGGAAAGCTGTGTAGGTATGTATATTTGCGTGTGTGGACGTATGTATATACATGTGTATGGGGGGGGGGGCCATTTCTTTCGTCTGTTTCCTTGCGCTACCTCGCAAACGCGGGAGACAGCGACAAAGTATAATAAAAAAATAAAAATAATAATAATATACATATATATATATATATATATATATATATATATATATATATATATATATATATATTGTTACGAAATCAATACTTATCAAGGCCAGGTCGCCAGTAACATATCTGTTACAAATACTACTGACCTTGTCTTGCAAGGACGTTATAGATCTGTCAAGTTGCACAACTCAGGATAACACAATAATAAAGTTATGGGATTGAATTAAAGACCAGCATTACATTAAATCTACTTATAATGAAAGAATTCAAGTGTACAAAGATAGGCACATAAATCAAGCATGAAACATTACGTTAACACTGAACATAAGTCAATATTCCAGATAAGATTTCAAGCTAGGAGATCTCTTTCTTGTGACAGTTACGCTTGACGTGACACAATTAACTTCATCGTTATACTTATCTAAACCTGATGTAACACAGTAAACACTTAGCTAAATCTGATGTAACACAGTAAACACTTATAGCACAACACACGGGTAACGGGCTTATAGCAGTAACGGATTATAGCACAGCAGGGCTTACAGGTTTACAGCAGGGGACACCACCCACCTCGCTGGGCTTCATAGAAAGGAATCAAGTCTCAGCGGGTGTTGTGGGTACCAGAAGACAAGCGTTCGCCCTTGCTGCTATAAACCTTACATTTCGATTGGCTATAGAAATATAGGAGAAGTTCTCATTGGTTGGAGGGTCACAGAGTCTCGGCGTAGTTACACTCTCGTAAAATGCTGGGTGGACAGAAACTCCGAGCTAGCCTCTGGCATCACTCCTCGCCCTGATAAGAACTAGATACAAACACACACGTCTTCGTAACACTCCCTCCTTAAAGGAGAAAATTCCTAGAAGAGGAATTTTCTCACCTTAAGAGCGGGATAAACAATCAGCTAACACATTATGTGCGCCTGCAATATGGTGAATATCTAAATTATACTCTTGAAGGAACAAGGCCTACCTAGTTAACCTTTGATTCTTATCTCGGAACTTATTAACATATTTCAAGGGGTGGTGATCAGTATACACCTTGATGACATTGCCTGAAGGACACAAGTAAACATGAAAATGATGCATTGCTAATATTAAAGACAAAAGTTCCTTCTTAATGGCGGAATAATTCCTTTGGGCTTGATTGAATTTCTTACTAAAATAACTTACAGGGTGCTCAACATGGTTCTCGTCCTCCTGCAAGAGGACAGCACCGGCTCCCACATTGCTGGCGTCAACAGCCAACTTGAAAGGTTGATCAAAATCAGGGGCCTGCAAAATAGGACTATTACAAAGTATGGATTTTAATTGATGAAAGGCTATGTCACACTGCTCATTCCAAACATATTCAACATCTTTCTTCAATAAATCTGTCAGAGGGGTTGCGACTGTTGCAAAATTTACAATGAACATCCTATAGTACCCAACCATACCCATAAAACGTCTCAGTTCTCTTCGAGATCGGGGGGCACTCATCTGGGATAAAGACTGGACCTTTGCAGTCGGTGGGGCTAGCTCACCTTGACCGATCACATAACCCAAATATTGCACTTTGGCCTTCACAAACTCGCATTTGTTCCAATTGAGAACAAGATTAGCCTTATTCAAGGCCGTCAGAACGTTGTCAAGTCTCTGTAGATGTTCGTCCCAACTCTGACTGTATATCACAATATCATCCAGGTAGGCGACACAACCAGGCAGGTCTCTGATGAGGATGTCCATAAGTCGTTGAAATGTAGCAGGGGCGTTCTTCATGCCAAAAGGCATCACTTTACACTTATAAGTTTGTCCTAGCACTACAAAAGTGCTAATATCTTGTGCTCTCTCCGTCAATCTAATCTGCCAGTACCCTTTTCTGAGGTCTAGTTTTGACAGGAAGCGAGCATTGCCGACGCGATCTATGCAGTCTTCCACTCGTGGCAGGGGGTAACTGTCAGTTCTTGTTACCTCATTAACCCGGCGGTAGTCAATACAGAACCGATGGGTCCCATCGGACTTGGATACGAGAGTAACAGGGGAGCTCCACTCTGACTGACATGGCTCAATCAGGTCGTGCTCAAGCATATAGTTCACCTCAGTGCGAAGGATGGCCTCTCGTTGTGGGCTCACTCGGTACGGAGCCAATTTAACCGGTCGGGCTGCTTCCACGTCCACATCATGGGTTGCGAGCGAGGTCTGTCCAGGTGTGTTTCGAAAAACCTCTGGGTGTTTTGACAACAAGGCGGACATCTGCACACGTTGATCTTCCGATAGATGCGAAAGTTTGGTCTTCCACTTCCCGTTCGCGCCTCCGTCCGGTTCCCAGGCTTCCGAGGCACTCGCAGCTACGTCGTCGACTTCGTCACACACGGCTACCGCTGGACGTTGGATGATGCAGACTGGCACCTTCGGTTCCAAGGGGGAGGATCACGCCTGAAATATGGCTTAAGCATGTTGACGTGGCATAATCTCCGACTGCTGCGCCTATCGGGGGTAGAGACAAGGTAATTTGAGTCTCCTACACTCCGGATAATGGTGTAGGGGCCCTGAAACCGGGCACCCAGGGGTTGACCTGGTTGCGGTAGTAGAAGCAACACCTCGCCGCCCGCCTCAAACCTTCTTGAACGAGATCGTTTGTCATACCATCTCTTCATTCGTGCTTGGGTCTCTGTTAAATTCTGCCGAGCGGTTTCCCAGCACCTTTGTAGTTTCTCCTTGAACTCGCTGACAGAGTCCAACAGGCCGACACTCTCATTCGAGTTGAACCACACGTCTTTCAGTAACTTAAGAGGCCCTCCGACCTCGTGGGCAAATATCAGCTCAAAGGGGGAGAAACCTAGAGATTCATTAGGCACTTCTCTCGTGGCAAAGAGAAGAAATGGGAGTCCCTTATCCCAGTCCTTAGTGTTGTCAGCACAATACTTCTTTATCATGGACTTCAGGGTGGAATGGTAACGTTCCAGTGCTCCCTGGCTCTGAGGGTGGTAAGCAGTGGAGGTAATCTTACCGATACCCAGCTCCCTCAGGGTTTGTTGAAAAGTCCTGGACATGAAATTGGATCCCCGATCAGATTGCACCTCTTTGGGAAGTCCAAATTTTGTGAAGAAGCTAAGCAGCTCCCGGACAACAGTCTTGGCATTCATGCTTCTCTACAGGATTGCTTCGGGATATCTCGTGGCCATATCAATAATACTTAAAATGTAACAGTGGCCAGAGGAGGTTCTTGGCAATGGGCCCACAATGTCAACTAGGACTCGGTCAAACGGAGCTTCAAATGGGGGAATAGGAACTAAGGGGGCAGCCTTAAGCTTCTGATTAGGCTTTCCCACCACTTGACATGTATGACACGTCTTTACGTACTGAGCGACATCCCGGCGGACACCAGGCCAATATACATTCCGCCACACTCGGTCCAGGGTCTTCCTCACCCCTAAACGACCGGCGAAATTTGAGTCATGCGCCAGCTTCAAAATCTCCCTCCTGTAGGGACGCGGCACTAACACCTGGTGAACTGCCTGCCGCTCCTCGTCTTCCCCATTACATGACACTGGACACCACCTCCTCATTAACAACCCATCCCGGAGGTAATAACCGTCAGCCGATGCCTCAGCCGACTCAAACAATTCCTTAAACTCGGGTTCGGCTCTCTGTAATCTCTTCAGATTCTGACGAGACAAATCATCAGTCTCATCCGTCGACGCGGGTTCAGTGTCTAACTCAGCAAAGAAGGTATCAGCGAGCTCCATCTCACTCGGCTCACTCTCGGGCAGTTACTGTAGTTTTCCCGCCTCACGCTCTGTCTCCTGGGGCTTGCAACTTGCTTTCTTAGCGGACATGGACCGGGTAACTGCGCATACGGGGAATAAGTCCGGTACCTCTTCCTCGAGCTGCACTGCCTCCGTGGACTCCACCGGGTCCGTAGGCAACACCGGCATTGGGTTCATCTTCCCACCCGCTAGGTCATTGCCTAACACAAAGTCCACACCTGAGACAGGCAACCTATCTACAACCCCTATGAGAGCATGGCCCGTGAAGAGATCTGTTTCTACCCTCACATCGACTAGTGGAGCTTCCTTGGGACCCGACAGTCCATCTAGCAAGACTCGGTCTTCAAACTCTCCTCGCAGCACCAAGCCATCCACCATTAGGGACTGTAGCGCACCAGAATCCCGTAATACGGTCACTTTTCGTCGTACACCACACCTACTAACATAGCCCTCAGACAGGAACGCATTGTAGTTCCCACAGAACGGATCCTTAACTACACTCTCGCAACCCCTCTTTTTCCTAAGAGCAGGGACAGTCTCACCTACTTTACTAAGTGGCCCTAAAGTTGAGACGAGATTCACCGATCTACTCTTGGTAGAATCTCTGGATTCCTTCTCTCGAGCCCAGCAATCCTTCACCTGGTGCCCAGCCATGCCACAATAAAAACAACTCTTAACTCTGTTGGAGTATTTCCCCTGACTTTTATGAGTTACCGGCAAGGTAGCAGATTCAGGTGGGATTACATAATCATTGGTCCTCCCTCTGCCGTCGTAGCCCTTTGAATGCCTGCCCGCGTCAAGTTTGACATCTAACATGTACTCATCTGCTAGTTTCCCAGCCTCCTCAAAATCCTTCGCTGATTTAGTTATTACGTACTGCCTTACATCACGGGGTAGACCGTCCTTACATTCCTCGAATACAAATAGTTTCAGGACCGATTCAGCATCTATATAAGCTCCCGCAGAACGAACCCACTGCGCGCCTAACTTGTACTTCTCACAAAAGTGATCTAGGTAGGTTTGATCAGGGCGCTTATGCTTAGTTCGAAATCTGAGTCGGTGTGCTTCCGGACTTAAATGATAAGAATTTATCACTGCCTGCTTAACGACCTCATAATCACCACACTGCAAAACTGTCACCCAGGCTGACTTCGGCCAAGAGCAGTCACGGGCAGTCGGTTCAAATTTAAGGAAAAAGGAAGCCACGTTATCTTCATCGAACTTAGGTACGAGATGTAAGTCTCCCAACCGAGATGACACTGGTCCTGATGGTGAAGCGTTAAGACTAAGTTTTTCACGTTCGAGAGCGATCCTCTCCTTTTGCATTTCGGCATTGATCTTAGCTATCTCTAGTTGAATTCGCCTGTATTCGGGATCAACATTAACATCACTAGGGATATTGGGAGGGATCGAGGCTTCGGCCGACGTCACTAATGGAGCGGTATTGTCGACACTAATTTCAACATCAGGCGCAGCATCTACTATCTGTTCACTAGCAAAATGATTTATGACTAAGGTCTCCAACTGTACTTTACTAGCTTTCCGGTCATAATTCAGTTTTAACCTGTTTGCAATAAGCTTCAAGTCGTGCTTTGTTAAAGATTTGATGTCCTCGTGAGAGGGCTCAGATCCACAGAACTGGTCAACGTCAGCGTTGCTGGTCAACGACATGATTAACGAAAAGGAAAGTGATTCCGCTAAGGCAAGAAATATCCTAGCATGGTCGCCAATTCATATGTTACGAACTCAATACTTATCCAGGCCAGGTCGCCAGTAACATATGTTACAAATACTACTGACCTTGTCTTGCAAGGACGTTATAGATTTGTCAAGTTGCACAACTCAGGATAACACAATAATAAAGTTATGGGATTGAATTAAAGACCAGCATTACATTAAATCTACTTATAATGAAAGAATTCAAGTGTACAAAGATAGGCACAAATCAAGCTAGAAACATTACGTTAACACTGAACATAAGTCAATATTCCAGATAAGATTTCAAGCTAGGAGATCTCTTTCTTGTGACAGTTACGCTTGACGTGACACAATTAACTTCATCGTTACACTTATCTAAACCTGATGTAACACAGTAAACACTTAGCTAAATCTGATGTAACACAGTAGACACTTAGCTAAACCTGATGTAACACAGTAAACACTTATAGCACAACACACGGGTAACGGGCTTATAGCAGTAACGGATTATAGCACAGCAGGGCTTACAGGTTTACAGCAGGGGACACCACCCACCTCGCTGGGCTTCATAGAAAGGAATCAAGTCTCAGCGGGTGTTGTGGGTACCAGAAGACAAGCGTTCGCCCTTGCTGCTATAAACCTTACATTTCGATTGGCTATAGAAGTATAGGAGAAGTTCTCATTGGTTGGAGGGTCACAGAGTCTCGGCGTAGTTACACTCTCGTAAAATGCTGGGTGGACAGAAACTCCGAGCCAGCCTCTGGCATCACTCCTCGCCCTGATAAGAAATAGATACAAACACACACGTCTTCGTAACAATATGTATTCTCGTTCCCTCCACCAAGAGGATATATATGTCGGAGGAGGAGGGAAAGAGGAGAAGTGGGAGACCAAGTTGGAGGTGGAAAGATGGAGTGAAAAAGATTTTGTGAGATCGGGGCCTGAACATGCAGGAGGGTGAAAGGAGGGCAAGGAATAGAGTGAATTGGATCGATGTGGTATACCGGGGTGGACGTGCTGTCAGTGGGCATGTGAAGCGTCTGGGGTAAACCATGGAAAGCTGTGTAGGTATGTATATTTGCGTGTGTGGACGTGTATGTATATACATGTGTATGGGGGTGGGTTGGGTCATTTCTTTCGTCTGTTTCCTTGCGCTACCTCGCAAACGCGGGAGACAGCGACAAAGCAAAAAAAAATATATATATATATATATATTTCACACTGTTCGCCATTTCCCGCATTTGTGAGGTAGCGCCAAGAACAGAGGACTGGGCCTTTGAGGGAATATTTTCACCTGGCCCCCTTCTCTGTTCCCTCTTTTGGAAAATTAAGAAAAAAAATGAGTGGGGAAGGATATCCAGTTTCCCGCTCCCTTCCCTTTTAGTCGCCTTCTACGACATGCAGGGAATACGGGAGAAGTATTCTTTCTCCCCTATCCCCAGGAATAATATATATATATATATATATATATATACACATAGAATATGTATATACACACACATATACATACAAACACACACACAAACAAACAAACAAGCACAATCACGTACACGCAAATGAACACACATATACACACACAAACACACACACACACACACAAACAAGCACGCGAGCGTGCGCACACAGAAAAAACACTCAAACATGCACACACACACACGCACACAAAAAACTCCCATACACACACTCACACACAAATACACACGCACACACATACAAACTCCGACACACACACTAACACACATACAAACAACACACACACAAACACACACACACACAAAACACAAATACACACACATACACACACAGACAAACAGACACACACACAAATAAACAAGCACAGAAAGCACAGACACAAAGACACACACACAAACACACACCCACCCACACACACACGCGCATATAATAACACACATACATACATACATACACACAGATAAACAAACAAACGCACGCGCACTCACACATACATACACATACACACGCACACACCCACAAGCATATACACATACAAAAATACACACAAAACACACACATTCATGTGTATATATACACACAAACACAAACACACGTGCACACACACATATATATATATATATATATATATATATATATATATATATATATATATATATATATATTGTTACGAACTCAGTGCTTATTCGAGCAAGGTCGCCAGTAACATATATATGTTACAAATATTATATTTATTCTCGTCTTTGCAAGGACGTTAGATTTGTTATATTGCACAACTCAGGATAACGCTATCTTAACGTTATGGGGTTAAAACAAACACCAAGGTTAAGATTACTTATAATGAAAGAATTCAAATGTAGAAGGTGAACACATAAATGAGGCACGAATCATTTACGTTAACACTGAACATGAGTTTAACATTGAACATGAGTTAACATTCCAGATAAGATTTCAAACCAGGAGATCTCTTTCCTTTATGACCCTTTGTTCAATAACATTACACTTAGTCAGACCTGACGTGACACAGTAAACATCATCGTTACACTTAGGTAAACTTGACGTGTCACAGTAAACATCTTCGTTACACTGTTAAACTTGACGTGACACAGTAACATCTTACAAACTATGGCAGCTGTGGCTACGGGGTTCGAGACAGGGAAAGCCTACATTACCTTGCTGGGCTTGGGACTGCTTAAGGAATCGACTCCCAGACGATCGTCTGAGCCTTTTATCTGAAGGACCAGCAAGGCAGGAACAGCTAGCCACGCCTCGACCCGCCACCTATGGCTACGATAGGTCAGAATGACACAATTGCCCGTGATAGGTCAAAAGACTGATTGTCACGCCCTCATCTTGATGAGATTGCGTGAAGGAGGCCTAAGGTCCGGCCTACATATACAAACTTCTTTGCTCCCTTGTCCATGACAGCAGCGAACGTACGGGATGACGTAACCCGCAGCTGACCCTACGCCGTTGACCTGACGCCGTTGACAAGGGTTTGGGTGCTAGAGGACTGGTCAACATCTGCTTCAAAGATAATTGCTAGGACACTTCACACGGTCAGGGAAGCGAGATCCGAGCCGATAGCAGCCACTCCCTACACCAAGGCACGCCATACACAGAGATACACCAAGACACACCATACACATATATACGAACATGTGGGCACACACACGCGTTCGTAACAATATATATATATATATATATATATATATATATATATATATATATATATATATATATATATATATATAATCCCTGGGGATAGGGGAGAAAGAATACTTCCCACGTATTCCCTGCGTGTCGTAGAAGGCGACTAAAAGGGGAGGGAGCGGGGGGGCTGGAAATCCACCCCTCTCGTTTTTTTTTAATTTTCCAAAAGAAGGAACAGAGAATTGGGCCAGGTGAGGGTATTCCCTCAAAGGCCCAGTCCTCTGTTCTTAACGCTACCTCGCTAATGCGGGAAATGGCGAATAGTTTGAAAGAAAGAAAAAGAATATATATATATATATATATATATATATATATATATATATATATATATATATATATATATATATATATATACATATATATTTATATATAATTTTCCAAAAGAAGGAACAGAGAAAGGGGCCAAGTGAGGATATTCCCTCAAAGGCTCAGTCCTCTGTTCTTAACGCTACCTTGCTAACGCGGGAAATGGCGAATAGTATGAAGAATATATATATATATATATATATATATATATATATATATATATATATATATATATATATATATATACATATATATATATATATATATACATATTATCCCTGGGGATAGGGGAGAAAGAATACTTCCCACGTATTCCCTGCGTGTCGTAAAAGGCAACTAAAAGGGTAGGGAGCGGGGGGGTGCTGGAAATCCTCCCCTCTCATATCTTTTTTAATTTTCCTAAAGAAGGAACAGAGAAGAGGGCCACGTGAGGATTTTCCCTCAAAGGTCCAGTCCTCTGTTCTTAACGCTACCTCGCTAATGCGGGAAATGACGAATAGTATGAAAGAAAAAGATATATATATATATATGCACATACAAAAACTAGCACACTCAAATATATACATACACAGACGCATACACACACATGTACAAACACAAAAAAAAAAAAAAAAACGCAAGCGAGCACACACACACACACACACACGCATACAAACAAACAAATAAACAAACACACACATACAAAAAGAATAAACAATCACACACAAACATAAGCACTTATACAAAAGTGCTCATACACACACAGAAACGCACAAACACACATACATACGGATACACACATATACACACACACACAAACAAACAGCGCAAGCGCGAACACACACGCACAGACACATACACACACATATATATATATATACACATAAACCGAGCAAACAAACAAACAAACACAAACGCGCGTGTTCAGGCAAGAACAAACACATATACACTCACAATCACATACATACACAAGCACACACACACAAATACATACACACAAACAAACAAACACGCACACACACAAAGAGACAACCAAATACGCAAACATTCACGCACACAAACACACACATAATCACACACACACACACGTACAAACTCAGACACGCACACACACAAATACACAGACACACATACACGCATATACATACATACATACATACACACATAAACAAACGCACGCGCACTTACACGTATATACACATACACACGAACAGACACTCACATATATATATATATATATATATATATATATATATATATATATATATATATCTTTTTTTTTTGCTTTGTCGCTGTTTCCCGCGTTTGCGAGGTAGCGCAAGGAAACAGACGAAAGAAATGGCCCAACCCACCCCATACACATGTATATACATACACATCCACACACGCAAATATACATACCTACACAGCTTTCCATGGTTTACCCCAGACGCTTCACATGCCCTGATTCAATCCACTGACAGCACGTCAACCCCGGTATACCACATCGATCCAATTCACTCTATTCCTTGCCCTCCTTTCACCCTCCTGCATGTTCAGGCCCCCATCACACAAAATCTTTTTCACTCCATCTTTCCACCTCCAATTTGGTCTCCCACTTCTCCTCGTTCCCTCCACCTCCGACACATATATCCTCTTGGTCAATCTTTCCTCACTCATTCTCTGCATGTGCCCAAACCATTTCAAAACACCCTCTTCTGCTCTCTCAACCACGCTCTATTTATTTCCACACATCTCTCTTACCCTTACGTTACTTACTCGATCAAACCACCTCACACCACACATTGTCCTCAAACATCTCATTTCCAGCACATCCATCCTCCTGCGCACAACTCTATCCATAGCCCACGCCTCGCAACCATACAAAATTGTTGGAACCACTATTCCTTCAAAAATACCCATTTTTGCTTTCCGAGATAATGTTCTCGATTTCCACACATTCTTCAAGGCTCCCAGGATTTTCGACCCCTCCACCACCCTATGATCCACTTCCGCTTCCATCCGATGCCAGATCCACTCCCAGATATCTAAAACACTTTACTTCCTACAGTTTTTCTCCATTCAAACTTACCTCCTAGTTGACTTGACCCTCAACCCTACTGTACCTAATAACCTTGCTCTTATTCACATTTACTCTTAACTTTCTTCTTTCACACACTTTACCAAACTCAGTCACCAGCTTCTGCAGTTTCTCACATGAATCAGCCACCAGCGCTGTATCATCAGCGAACAACAACTGACTCACTTCCGAAGCTCTCTCATCCCCAACAGACTTCATACTTGCCCCTCTTTCCAAAACTCTTGCATTCACCTCCCTAACAACCCCATCCATAAACAAATTAAACAACCATGGAGACATCACACACCCCTGCCGCAAACCTACATTCACTGAGAACCAATCACTTTCCTCTCTTCCTACACGTACACATGCCTTACATCCTCGATAAAAACATTTCACTGCTTGTAACAAGTTGCCTTCCACACCATATATTCTTAATACCTTCCACAGAGCATCTCTATTAACTATCATATGCCTTCTGCAGATCCACAAATGCTACATACAAATCCATTTGCTTTTCTAAGTATTTCTCACATACATTCTTCAAAGCAAACACCTGATCCACACATCCTCTACCACTTCTGAAACCACACTGCTCTTCCCCAATCTGATGCTCTGTACATGCCTTCACCTTCGTAATCAATACCCTCCCATATAATTTACCAGGAATACACAACAAACCTATACCTCTGTAATTTGAGCACTCACTCTTATCCACTATGCCTTTGTACAATGGCACTATGCAAGCATTTAACCAATCCTCAGGCACCTCACCATGAATCATACGTACATTAAATAACCTTACCAATCAGTCAACAATACGGTCAGCCCCCTTTTTTTAATAAATTCCACTGCAATACCATTTAAACCTGCTGCCTTGCAGGCTTTCATCTTCCGCAAAGCTTTTACTACCTCTTCTATGTTTACCATATCGTTTTCCCTAACCCTCTCACTTTGCACACCACCTCGACCAAAACACCCTACATCTGCCACTCTTATCATCAAACACATTCAACAAACCTTCAAAATACTCACTCCATCTCACATCACCACTACTTGTTATCACTTCCCCATTAGCCCCCTTCATTGAAGTTCCCATTTGCTCCCTTGTCTTACGCACTCTATTTACCTCCTTCCAAAACATCTTTTTATTTTTCCTAAACTTTAATGATACTCTCACCCCAACTCTCATTTGCCCTCTTTTTCACCTCTTGCTCCATTCTCTTGACCTCCTGCATATTTCTTTTATTCCTCTCCCACTCATTTGTATTTTTTCCCTGCAAAAATCGTCCAAATGCCTCTCTCTTCTCTTGCAATAATAATCTTACTTCATCCCACCACTCGCTACCCTTTCTAATCAACCCACCTCCCACGCTTCTCATGCCATAAGCATCTTTTGCGCAAGCCATCACTGTTTCCCTAAATACATCCCATTCCCCCCCCACTCCCCTTACCTCCTTTGTTCTCACCTTCTTCCATTCTGTACTCAGTCTCTCCTGGTACTTCCTCACACAAGTCTCCTTCCCAAGCTCACTTACTCTCACCACTCTCTTCACCCCAACATTCTCTCCTTTTCTGAAAACCCCCACAAATCTTCACCTTCGCCTCCACAAGATAATGATCAGACATCCCTCCAGCTGCACCTCTCAGCACATTAACATCCAAAAGTCTCTTTCTCGCCCCTATCAATTAACACATAATCCAATAACGCTCTCTGGCCATCTCTTCTACTTACATACGTATACTTATGTATATCTCGCTTTTTAAACCAGGTATTCACAATCACCAGTCCTTTCTCAGCACATATATCTACAAGCTCTTCACCATTTCCATTTACAACACTGAACACCCCATGTATACTAATTATTCCCTCAACTGCCATATTATTCATCTTTGCATTCAAATCACCCATCACTACAACCCGGTCTTGTGCATCAACACCACTAACACACTCATTCAGCTGCTCCCAAAACACTTGCCTCTCATGATCTTTCTTCTCATGCCATGGTGCATATGCACCAATAATCACCCATCTCTCTCAATCAACTTTCAGTTTTACCCATATCAATCTAGAATTTACTTTCTTACACTATTACATACTCCCACAACTCCTCTTTCAGGAGTAGTGCTACTCCTTCCCTTGCTATTGTCTCGCTAACCCCCTGACTTTACTTCCAAGACATTCCCAAACCACTCTTCTCCTTAACCCTTGAGCTTCGTTTCACTCAGAGGCAAAACATCCAGGTTCCTTTCCTTAAACATACCACCTATCTCTCCTTTTTTCTCATTTTGGTTACATCCACACACAGACACCCCAATCTGAGCCTACGAGGAGGATGAGCACTCCCCGCGTGACTTATTATTCTGTTTCCCCTTTCAGAAAGTCATAATACAAGGATGGGAGGGTTTCTGGCCCCCCGCTCCCGTCCCCTTTAGTCGCCTTCTACGACATGTGAGGAATGCGTGGGAAGTATTCTTTCTCCCCTCTCAAATGAAAAGCAATTTCTCAGCACACAACATAAAACTATGTCAATACAACCATAAGTGCATTTAACCACAAAGGCAGCTTAACTTATATAAAAAAAAATCGTTACTCTCCCCTACCACACCAGCACACCTCGGGGAAGAGCCACTACACCTCAGAATGCCGTTTAGGTTGAGACTGCAGTGGAAGGCATCGGCAATGATATATAAGGCGTGGGTATGAAGCCCGGCTTGTCTCAGTCAAAGTGAGACGAAGCAACAAGGACTTGAATGAACGCAGATCGATCTGGTTCCAACGTGGCAGAGAGGCAGTGGTGCGTAGTATGGAGGACAAAATAATATAAGATCTTAAATTTAAACAAGATGTTAGGAGAGTACATGATAATATATATATACATATATGCAAAGAGTCGAACCCCGTACCATTTGCGTGGTAGCTGGGAACGCTAACTGCGAGGCTATGATCGCCCCCAACAGGGAAACGACTATTCGATTGCTAGTAATCCAATACCCTTAAACAAGATCTAGATCTTATATATATATATATATATATATATATATATATATATATATATATATATATATATATATATATATATATTTATATATATATATATATAAAATATATATATAAAAGAAAGATATATATATATATATATATATATATGTTCATATGTTCATACTACTTGCCATTTCCCGCGTCAGCGAGGTAGCGTTAAGAAGAGATTTTTGTCAGACGTAAAATGACGTAAGGTACGTGTTGTGACCAAATACTTGAATATTCGCATTATTCGCTCTGCGAGGAATCTGTGAATGTCAAGGTAAACTCAACACACACGAAGAGTTGAACTGCGCGGAGGAAAGTGTGTAGAGGTTCGGGAAGGTAAATATGTAACGTTCATATAACAACTGTGTTTGATGACATGATAGACGTAGTTGATTGCTATGTGGGGAAGGTCTTACGAGGGGTTGAGAGGGAAGTTAAATTGAGGTTGTCTGTCGCCAGTGATATCGTATGTAAGTTTGTGTGTTTAGGGAATATGTTAAACTGAACATTACAAGATGAAATATACTGTTCGTTTAAAACAACGCAGGATGAATGTTTTGAGCATTTAAAGTTTACCATTGAGAGTCAGTATGTGAATGTCATACTGATATCGTTCTGTCGCACTTAATGAGGAGGTGGTGAGGCTCACAATGACACATGGGTTACGAGCCTCGAGGGTGCGGTGCCGCCAGGCTAACGACTTCCCGCCTTCACACCAGCAGTCAGGGTGGGGAGTGTAGCAGGGAGGGGACGAAGGGTGGGTCAGGTTGAGCGGCAGACCCACGCTGCTCACTCCCTCCCGTCTCTCACCGACCAACCAGCCATATTGAATCTTCAGAGTAAATGACTCGCATGATTCAGAATTATTCCCCTTGATGAGCTGTAGAGTTGTGTACGAGTTTCATACTCGTGTATGAGACAAAACTAGAGGATTGTTCAGTTCAACTGGTGGCCACCAGTGAACTATAAAGTTACTGGTTACTGATATACCAAATCAAACCGATAAACACAGCGTTGATATGAAATACTGTATAGTTATACTTAAGTGATAAAGATAATTGTGTCACATATTGATATAACCCGTGTTCACACAGTATGTTTAGCTACACTTGCGTTGTTAAAATTCTGAACTAATATATTTACAGTTAAAACAAATACGTGAAAGCAGTTGTTGGGCAGGTAAACATATGTAGATAAAAACGCGAGTGATGATAAGACTACTGATAACGAGTAAAGATAGGTAGTATATACAAAACTTGTTTACCATGAGGGGTAAATACATTATTGCCAACAGTTGTAAGGTTTTCGTCTGGGAAATTCTTATGAAAAAATTTAGTGTATTTCCAAACACGTTTTCATCGACTGACGCATATACCATTACTGACGCATGTACCGTTACTGTGGATGGAAATCAAGAAAGACTCTATGGAGGGTGTCGAGTGCCCATGGGGGTGTCGGGTGGCACGGCCGTGTATAGTCTGGGGGGAGTCGTATGAAAGGCAGGACTCGCCAGGGGGTTAGAGGGGAGAGCCTCACATCCCTCCCTCCTTCCAAACTTTTGCTATTCTTGGCGACACGGACGCGTGGTGGCGTTGGGCAGATGTCTCACGGCTGTGTTCAAGACTTACCTGAGGAAGGGATCCTGTGAGTGTTCTCCTGATGGTTGAGGAACTGGTGGGAATGCCACAGATGCCTGGTGGACTATCTCAGTTTAATTACAAAACTTTGAATTTAAACTATCAAAACTCTTTTATTTACAGTCACCAAGTTTGTGGAGTATTAAAAGACAAAGCTCAAAACGTAGGGTTTAGTTAGTTCTTATAAACCTGGCGGTCGAGGTTTACGCAGTGCTTAGGGTGTAGTGTTCAACCCTCAGCAAGTGTGTTGTGCCTCCGATCGTCTTCATGTGGACCGGTGAGAGTTCTTCAGACTCCCCAGGTGTCACAGGAACCACGGGGTACCCAGGTGTGTGGGATCGTCCCTGCGACGCTGGTCATGTCCCAGGGTGTGGTGTGGTCCCCTAGGTTTCGGGTGAGACATTGTATATAGAGGCCACCAGAACCCAGGTGTCAGTGCACCGGTCATGTTGCTGCTCAAAATCCTGGTGAAGAAAATAACAATCAAAGACAACCACCCAGTACGTATAACCTCCGAGATTATAATCATAGGAATGCAGGATAATCCCGGTAAATATATATATATATATATATATATATATATATATATTTTTTTTTTTTTTGCTTTGTCGCTGTCTCCCGCGTTTGCGAGGTAGCGCAAGGAAACAGACGAAAGAAATGGCCCAACCCCCCCCATACACATGTATATACATACGTCCACGCACGCAAATATACATACCTACACAGCTTTCCATGGTTTACCCCAGACGCTTCACATGCCTTGATTCAATCCACTGCCCGCACGTCAACCCCGGTATACCACATCGCTCCAATTCACTCTATTCCTTGCTCTCCTTTCACCCTCCTGCATGTTCAGGCCCCGATCACACAAAATCTTTTTCACTCCATCTTTCCACCTCCAATTTGGTCTCCCTCTTCTCCTCGTTCCCTCCACCTCCGACACATATATCCTCTTGGTCAATCTTTCCTCACTCATTCTCTCCATGTGCCCAAACCATTTCAAAACACCCTCTTCTGCTCTCTCAACCACGCTCTTTTTATTTCCACACATGTCTCTTACCCTTACGTTACTTACTCGATCAAACCACCTCACACCACACATTGTCCTCAAACATCTCATTTCCAGCACATCCATCCTCCTGCGCACAACTCTATCCATAGCCCACGCCTCGCAACCATACAACATTGTTGGAACCACTATTCCTTCAAACATACCCATTTTTGCTTTCCGAGATAATGTTCTCGACTTCCACACATTCTTCAAGGCCCCCAGAATTTTCGCCCCCTCCCCCCCCCTATGATCCACTTCCGCTTCCATGGTTCCATCCGCTGCCAGATCCACTCCCAGATATCTAAAACACTTCACTTCCTCCAGTTTTTCTCCATTCAAACTCACCTCCCAATTGACTTGACCCTCAACCCTACTGTACCTAATAACCTTGCTCTTATTCACATTTACTCTTAACTTTCTTCTTTCACACACTTTACCAAACTCAGTCACCAGCTTCTGCAGTTTCTCACATGAATCAGCCACCAGCGCTGTATCATCAGCGAACAACAACTGACTCACTTCCCAAGCTCTCTCATCCACAACAGACTGCATACTTGCCCCTCTTTCCAAAACTCTTGCATTCACCTCCCTAACATCCCCATCCATAAACAAATTAAACAACCATGGAGACATCACACACCCCTGCCGCAAACCTACATTCACTGAGAACCAATCACTTTTATATATATATAAATATATATATATATATATATATATATATATATATATATATATATATATATATATATATATATATATATATATATATATATATATATATATATATATATAAGATCTCCTAAGATCTTGTTTAAGGGTATTGGATTACTAGCAATCGAATAGTCGTTTCCCTGTTGGGGGCGATCATAGCCTCGCAGTTAGCGTTCCCAGCTACCACGCAATTGGTACGGGGTTCGACTCTTTGCATATATGTATATATATATTATCATGTACTCTCCTAACATCTTGTTTAAATTTAAGATCTTATATTATTCTGTCCTCCATACTACGCACCACTGCCTCTCTGCCACGTTGGAACCAGATCGTTCTGCGTTCATTCAAGTCCTTGTTGCTTCGTCTCACTTTGACTGAGACAAGCCGGGCTTCATACCCACGCCTTATATATCAGTTCCGATGCCATCCACTGCAGTCTCAACCCAGACGGCATCCTGACGTGTAGTGGCTCTTCCCCGAGGTGTGGTGGTGTGGCAGGGGAGAGTAACGATTTTTTTTTATGTAAGTTAAGCTGCCTTTGTAGTTAAAAGCACTTATGGTTGTATTGACATAGTTTTATGTTGTGTGCTGGAAAATTGCTTTTCATTTGATTTGTAGTTAATTAGTTATTATACTTGCTGTTATTTCTATGTCTGATTAATAATACTGATCATTATCAACCTGGGCTCATTCTACACCTGTAATTTTTCACAGTCATTTATGACGGGTCTTCTCGCAGTATAACCTAGACAACGGTGCTCTAAATCGATCATCACCTTCATTACTTATAATTCGTTATAATATATATATATATATATATATATATATATATATATATATATATATATATACACACATGCACACAAAATAACGATTATACACATACTAACACAAACAAACACACATATTCACACAAAAAACATACACACAAGCATACAACAGCACACATGCATACACACACATATATACAGAAACATATAAACACACACACATATAAACACACAGCACACACACACATACAAAAACACTCATATTCAAACAAATAAACAGACAAATACACACATACACTCGCACAAACACAACACACAAGATAACGCTTATACACACATAGACACACAAACACATACAGACCAAAAAACACACACATACACGCACACATACACACGCAAATACACACACACTAACACAAACAAACAAACAAATACGCACACACATATACATGAACACACACATCCACACTCACATATACACACTCAGACACAAAAACAAACATACACGCACATATATATATTTTTTTTTTTTTTTTTTTTATACTTTGTCGCTGTCTCCCGCGTTTGCGAGGTAGCGCAAGGAAACAGACGAAAGAAATGGCCCAACCCCCCCCCCCATACACATGTACATACACACGTCCACACACGCAAATATACATACCTACACAGCTTTCCATGGTTTACCCCAGACGCTTCACATGCCTTGATTCAATCCACTGACAGCACGTCAACCCCTGTATACCACATCGCTCCAATTCACTCTATTCCTTGCCCTCCTTTTACCCTCATGCATGTTCAGGCCCCGATCACACAAAATCTTTTTCACTCCATCTTTCCACCTCCAATTTGGTCTCCCTCTTCTCCTCGTTCCCTCCACCTCCGACACATATATCCTCTTGGTCAATCTTTCCTCACTCATTCTCTCCATGTGCCCAAACCATTTCAAAACGCCCTCTTCTGCTCTCTCAACCACGCTCTTTTTATTTCCACACATCTCTCTTACCCTTACGTTACTTACTCGATCAAACCACCTCACACCACACATTTTCCTCAAACATCTCATTTCCAGCACATCCATCCTCCTGCGCACATCTCTATCCATAGCCCACGCCTCGCAACCATACAACATTGTTGGAACCACTATTCCTTCAAACATACCCATTTTTGCTTTCCGAGATAATGTTCTCGACTTCCACACATTTTTCAAGGCTCCCAAAATTTTCGCCCCCTCCCCCACCCTATGATCCACTTCCGCTTCCATGGTTCCATCCGCTGACAGATCCACTCCCAGATATCTAAAACACTTCACTTCCTCCAGTTTTTCTCCATTCAAACTCACCTATATATATATATATATATATATATATATATATATATATATATATATATATATATATATTTTTTATTTTGCTTTGTCGCTGTCTCCCGCGTTTGCGAGGTAGCGCAAGGAAACGGACGAAAGAAATGGCCCTACCCACCCCCATGCACATGTATATACACACACGTCCACACACGCAAATATACATACCTATACATCTTAATGTACACATATATATATACACACACGTACATGTATACCTATGCACACAATTCATACTGTCTGCCTTTATTTGTTCCCATCACCACCTCGCCACACATGGAATAACAACCCCCTCCCCTCTCACGTGTGCGAGATAGCGCTAGGAAAAACACCAAAGGCTCCATTCGTTCACACTCAGTCTCTACCTGTCATGTAATAATGCACCGAAAACACAGCCCCCTTCACACTTCCAGGCCCCCCACAACTTTCCATGGTTTACCCCAGACGCTTCACATGCCCTGGTTCAATCCTTTGACAGCACGTAGACCCGGTATACCACATCGTTCCAATTCACTCTCTTCCTTGCACGCCTTTCACCCTCCTGCATGTTCAGGCCCCGATCACTCAAAATCTTTTCACTCCATCTTTCCACCTCCAATTTGGTCTCCCACTTCTCCTCGTTCCCTCCACCTCTGACACATATATCCTCTTGGTCAATCTTTCCTCACTCATTCTCTCCATGTGCCCAAACCATTTCAAAACACCCTCTTCTGCTCTCTCAACCACGCTCTTTTTATTTCCACACATCTCTCTTACCCTTACGTTACTTACTCGATCAAACCACCTCACACCACATATTGTCCTCAGACATCTCATTTCCAGCACATCCACCCTCCTGCGCACAACTCTATCCATAGCCCACGCCTCGCAACCATACAACATTGTTGGAACCACTATTCCTTCAAGCATACCCATTTTTGCTTTCCGAGATAATGTTCTCGACTTCCAAACATTCTTCAAGGCTCGTAGAGTTTTCGCCCCCTCCCCCACCCTATGATTCACTTCCGCTTCCATGGTTCCATCTGCTGCCAGATCCACTCCCAGATATCTAAAACACTTCACTTCCTCCAGTTTTCTCCATTCAAACTTACCTCCCAATTTACTTGACCCTCAACCCTACTGTACCTAATAACCTTGCTCTTATTCACATTTACTCTTAACTTTCTTCTTTCACACACTTTACCAAACTCAGTCACCAGCCTCTGCAGTTTCTTACATGAGTCAGCCACCAGCGCTGTATCATCAGCGAACAACAACTGACTCACTTCCCAAGCTCTCTCATCCACAACAGACTGCATACTTGCCCCTCTTTCCAAAACTCTTGCATTCACCTCCCTAACAACCCCATCGATAAACAAATCGAACAACCATGGAGACATCACACAACCCTGCCGCAAACCTACATTCACTGAGAACCAATCACTTTCCTCTCTTCCTACACGTACACATGCCTTACATCCTCGATAAAAACTTTTCACTGCTTCTAACAACTTGACTCCCACACCATATATTCTTAGTACCTTCCACAGAGCATCTCTATCATATGCCTTCTCCAGATCCATAAATGCTACATACAAATCCATTTGCTTTTCTAAGAATTTCTCGCATACATTCTTCAAAGCAAACACCTGATCCACACATCCTCTACCACTTCTGAAACCACACTGCTCTTCCCCAATCTGATGCTCTGTACATGCCTTCACCCTCTCATCCAATACCCTCCCATATAATTTACCAGGAATACTCGACAAACTTATACCTCTGTAATTTGAGCACTCACTCTTATCCCCTTTCCCTTTGTATAATAGCACTATGCAAGCATTACATCAATCCTCAGGCACCTCACCATGAATCATACATACATTAAATAACCTTACCAACCAGTCAACAATAGAGACACCCACTTTTTTTAATAAATTCAACTGCAATGCCAACCAAACCTGCTGCTTTGCCGACTTTCATCTTCCGTAAAGCTTTTACTACCTCTTCTCTATTTACCAAATCATTTTCCCTAACCCTCTCATTTTGCACACCACCTCAACCAATACACCCCACATCTGCCACTCTATCATCAGACACATTCAACAAACCTTCAAAATACTCACTCCATCTCCTTCTCACATCAACACTACTTGTTATCACCTCCCCATTAGCCCCCTTCACTGAAGTTCCCATTTACTCCCTTGTCTTACGCACTTTATTTACCTCCTTCCAAAACATCTTTTTACTCTCCCTGAAATCTAATGATACTCTCTCACCCCAACTCTCATTTGCCCTCTTTTTCACCTCTTCCACCTTTCTCTTGACCTCCAGCCTCTTTCTTTTATACCTCTCCTACTCATCTGCATTTTTTCTATGCAAAAATCGTTCAAATGCCTCTCTTCTCTTTCCCTAACAATCTTACTTCTTCATCCCACCACTCACTACCTTTTCTAGTCAACCCACCTCCCACGCTTCTCATGCCACACGCATCTTTTGCGCAAGCCATCACTGCTTCCCTAAATACATCCCATTCCTCCCCTACTCCCCTTACTTCCATTGTTCTCACCTTCTTCCATTCTGTACTCAGTCTCTCCTGGTACTTCACACACAAGTCTCCTTCCCAAGCTCACTTACTCTCACCACTCTCTCCACCCCAACATTCTCTCTTCTTTTCTGAAAACCACCACAAATCTTCGCCTTTGCTTCCAAAAGATAATGATCAGATATCCCTCCAGTTGCATCTCTCAGCACATTAACATCCAAAAGTCTCTCTTTCGTGCGTCTATCAATTAACACGTAATCCAATAACGCTCTCTGGCCATTTCTCCTGCTTACATACGTATACTTATGTATATCTCTCTTTTTAAACCAGGTATTCCCTATCACCAGTCCTTTTTCAACACATAAATCGACAAGCTCTTCACCATTTCCATTTGCAACATTGAACACTCCATGTATACCAATCATTCCCTCAACTGCCACATTACTGACCTTTGCATTCAAATCACCCAACACTATAACCCGGTCTTGTACATCAAAACCACTAACACACTCATTCAGCTGCTCCCAAAACACTTGCCTCTCATGATCTTTCTTCTCATGCCCAGGTGCACATGCACTAATAATCACCCATCTCTCTCCATCCACATTCAGTTTTACCAATATCAATCTAGAATTTACTTTCTTACACTCTATCACATTATATATATATATATATATATATATATATATATATATATATATATTTTCTTTTTTTGCTTTGTCGCTGTCTCCCGCGTTTGCGAGGTAGCGCAAGGAAACAGACGAAAGAAATGGCCCAACCCACCCCTATACACATGTATATACATACATCCACACACGCAAATATACATACCTACCCAACTTTCCAAGGTATACCCCAGACGCTTCACATGCCTTGATTCAATCAACTGACAGCACGTCAACCCCGGTATACCACATCGCTCCAATTCACTCTATTCCTTGCCCTCCTTTCACCCTCCTGCATGTTCAGGCCCCGATCACACAAAATCTTTTTCACTCCATCTTTCCACCTCCAATTTGGTCTCCCTCTTCTCCTCGTTCCCTCCACCTCCGACACATATATTCTCTTGGTCAATCTTTCCTCACTCATTCTCTCCATGTGCCCGAACCATTTCAAAACACCCTCTTCTGCTCTCTCAACCAAGCTCTTTTTATTTCCACACATCTCTCTTACCCTTACGTTACTTACTCGATCAAACCACCTCACACCACACATTGTCCTCAAACATCTCATTTCCAGCACATCCATCCTCCTGCGAACAACTCTATCCATAGCCCACTCCTCGCAACCATACAACATTGTTGGAACCACTATTCCTTCAAACATACCCATTTCTGCTTTCCGAGATAATGCTCTCGACTTCCAAACATTCATCAAGGCTCCCAGAGTTTTCGCCCCCTCCCCCACCCTATGATTCACTTCCGCTTCCATGGTTCCATCCGCTGCCAGATCCACTCCCAGATATCTAAAACACTTCACTTCCTCCAGTTTTTCTCCATTCAAACTTACCTCCCAATTGACTTGACCCTCAACACTACTGTACCTAATAACCTTGCTGTTATTCACATTTACTCTTAACTTTCTTCTTTCACACACTTTCCCAAACTCAATCACCAGCTTCTGCAGTTTCTCGCATGAATCAACCACCAGCGCTGTATCATCAGCGAACAACAACTGACTCACTTCCCAAGCCCTCTCACCCCAACAGACTTCATACTTGCCCCTCTTTCCAAAACTCTTGCATACACATCCCTAACAACCCCATCCATTAACAAATTAAACAACAAAAAAATTAAACAACAAATTAAACAACAATCAATGGAGACATCACACTGCCCTGTCGCAAACCTACATTCACTGAGAACCAATCACTTTCCTCTCTTCCTACACGTACACATGCCTTACATCCTCGATAAAAACTTTTCACTGCTTCTAACAACTTGCCTCCCACACCATATATTCTTAATACCTTCCACAGAGTATCTCTATCAACTTTATCATACGCCTTCTCCAGATCCATAAATGCCACATACAAATCGATTTACTTTTCTAATTATTTCTCGCATACATTCTTCAAATCAAACACCTGATCCACACATCCTCTACCACTTCTGAAACCACACTGTTCTTTTTCCAATCTCATGCTCTGTACATGCCTTCACCCTCTCAATCAATACCCTCCCATATGATTTACCAGGAATACTCAACAAACTTATACCTCTGTAATTTGAGCACTCGCTCTTATCCCCTTTGCCTTTGTACAATGGCGCTTTGCACACCACCTCGACCAAAACACCCTATATCTGCAACTCTATCATTAAACACATTCAACAAACCTTCAAAATACTCACTCCATCTCCTTCTCACATCACCTCTACTTGTTATCACCTCCCTATTTGCGCCCTTCACTGAAGTTCCCATTTGCTCCCTTCTCTTATGCACTTTATTTACCTCTTTCCAGAACATCTTTTTATTCTCCCTAAAATTTAATGATACTCTCTCACCCCAACTCTCATCTGCAACTCTATCATTAAACACATTCAACAAACCTTCAAAATACTCACTCCATCTCCTTCTCACATCACCTCTACTTGTTATCACCTCCCTATTTGCGCCCTTCACTGAAGTTCCCATTTGCTCCCTTCTCTTATGCACTTTATTTACCTCTTTCCAGAACATCTTTTTATTCTCCCTAAAATTTAATGATACTCTCTCACCCCAACTCTCATTTGCCCTTTTTTTCACCTCTTGCACCTTTCTCTTGACCTCCTGTCTCTTTCTTTTATACATCTCCCAATCAAAATCATTTTTTCCCTGCAAAAATCGTCCAAATGCCTCTCTCTTCTCTTTCACTAATAATCTTACTTCTTCATTCCACCACTCACTACCCTTTCTAATCAACCCACCTTCCTCTCTTCTCATGCAACAAGCATCTTTTGCGCAATCCATCACCGATTCCCTAAATACATCCCATTCCTCCCCCACTCCCTTTACTTCCATTGTTCTCACTTTTTTCCATTCTGTACTCAGTCTCCCCTGGTACTTCCTCACACAAGTCTCCCTCCCAAGCTCACTTACTCTCACCACCCTCTTCACCCCAACATTCACTCTTCTTTTCTGAAAACCGCCACAAATCTTCACCTTAGCCTCCACAAAATAATGATCAGACATCCCTCCAGTTGCACCTCTCAGCACATCAACATCCAAAAGTCTCTTTCGCGAACCTGTCTATCAACACGTAATCCAATAACGCTCTCTGGCCATCTCTCCTATTTACATACGTATACTTATGTATATCTCGCTTTTTAAACCAGGTATTCCCAATCACCAGTCCTTTTTCAGCACATAAATCTACAAGCTCTTCACCATTTTCATTTACAACACTGAACACCCCATGTATACCAATTATTCCCTCAACTGCCACATTACTCACCTTTGCATTCAAATCGCCTATCACTATAACCCGGTCTCGTGCATCAAAACCACTAACACACACATTCAGCTGCTCCCAAAACACTTGCCTATCATGATCTTTCTTCTCATGCCCAGGTGTATATGCACCAATAATCACCCATCTCTCTCCATCAACTTTCAGTTTTACACTTATTAATCGAGAATTTACTTTCTTACATTCTATAACATACTCCCACAACTCCTGTTTCAGGAGTACTGCTACTCCTTCTCTTGCTCTTCTCCTCTCACTAACTCCTAACTTTACTCCCAAGACATTCCCAAACCACTCTTCCCCTTTACCCTTGAGCTTCGTTTCACTCAGAGCTAAAACATCCAGTTTCCTTTCCTCAAACATACTACCAGTCTCTCCTTTGTTCACATCTTGGTTACATACACACGCACACGTATATATATATATATATATATATATATATATATATATATATATATATATATATATATATATATATATATATATATATATATAGTTGAGGGAATAATTGCTATACATGGAGTGTTTAGTGATGGAAATGGTGAAGAGCTGGTAGATTTTTTTTTTTTTTTTTTATACTTTGTCGCTGTCTCCCGCGTTTGCGAGGTAGCGCAAGGAAACAGACGAAAGAAACGGCCCAACCCCCCCATACACATGTATATACATACGTCCACACACGCAAATATACATACCTACACAGCTTTCCATGGTTTACCCCAGACGCTTCACATGCCTTGATTCAATCCACTGACAGCACGTCAACCCCGGTATACCACATCGCTCCAATTCACTCTATTCCTTGCCCTCCTTTCACCCTCCTGCATCTTCAGGCCCCGATCACACAAAATCTTTTTCACTCCATCTTTCCACCTCCAATTTGGTCTCCCTCTTCTCCTCGTTCCCTCCACCTCCGACACATATATCCTCTTGGTCAATCTTTCCTCACTCATTCTCTCCATGTGCCCAAACCACTTCAAAACACCCTCTTCTGCTCTCTCAACCACGCTCTTTTTATTTCCACACATCTCTCTTACCCTTACGTTACTCACTCGATCAAACCACCTGACACCACACATTGTCCTCAAACATCTCATTTCCAGCACATCCATCCTCCTGCGCACAACTCTATCCATAGCCTACGCCTCGCAACCATACAACATTGTTGGAACCACTATTCCTTCAAACATACCCATTTTTGCTTTCCGAGATAATGTTCTCGACTTCCACACATTCTTCAAGGCCCCCAGAATTTTCGCCCCCTCCCCCACCCTATGATCCACTTCCGCTTCCATGGTTCCATCCGCTGCCAGATCCACTCCCAGATATCTAAAACACTTCACTTCCTCCAGTTTTTCTCCATTCAAACTCACCTCCCAATTGACTTGACCCTCAACCCTACTGTACCTAATAACCTTGCTCTTATTCACATTTACTCTTAACTTTCTTCTTCCACACACTTTACCAAACTCAGTCACCAGCTTCTGCAGTTTCTCACATGAATCAGCCACCAGCGCTGTATCATCAGCGAACAACAACTGACTCGCTTCCCAAGCTCTCTCATCCCCAACAGACTTCATACTTGCCCCTCTTTCCAAAACTCTTGCATTTACCTCCCTAACAACCCCATCCATAAACAAAATAAACAACCATGGAGCCATCACACACTCCTCCCGCAAACCTACATTCTTTGAGAACCAATCACTTTCCTCTCTTCCTACACGCACACATGCCTTACATCCTCGATAAAAACTTTTCACTGCTTCTAACAACTTGTCTCCCACACCATATATTCTTAAAACCTTCCACAGAGCATCTCTGTCAACTCTATCATATGCCTTCTCCAGATCCATAAATGCTACGTACAAATTCATTAGTTTTTCTAAATATTTCTCGCATACACTCTTCAAAGCAAACACCTGATCCACGCATCCTCTACCACTTCTGAAACCACACTGCTCTTCCCCAATCTGATGCTCTGTACATGCCTTCACCCTCTCAATCAATATCCTCCCATATAACTTACCAGGAATACTCAACATACTTATACCTCTGTAATTTGAGCACTCGCTTTTATCCCTTTTGCCTTAGTACAATGGCACTATGCTAGCATTCCGCCAATCCTCAGGCACCTCACCATGAATCATACATACATTAAATAACCTTACCAACCAGTCAACAATAGTCACCCCCTTTTTTAATAAATTCCATTGCAATACCATCCAAACCTGCTGCATTGCCGGCTTTCATCTTCCATAAAGCTTTGCTACCTCTTCTCTATTTACCAAATCATTTTCCCTAACCCTCTCACTTTGCACACCACCTCGACCAAAACACCCTATATCTGCCACTCTATCATCAAACACATTACACAAACCTTCAAAATACTCACTCCATCTCCTTCTTACATCACCACTACTTGTTATCCTCTCCCCATTAGCCCACTTCACTGAAGTTCCCATTTGCTCCCTTGTCTTACGCACTTTATGTACTTTATGTGTGAATAGAACATACAAACCTCCAACAGCCAGGATGGAGTACTTTAGTATTTCGAATAGTTGTTTCCTATTATACAGTCCCATAGCCTAGCGGTTACCATGCCTGCCTCTTGCACAGGGGTCCCGGGTGCGATCCTGGCTGTTGGAGGTTTGTATGTTCTATGAAGATGCGCGTTCATATGCACTTTATTCGTACTCGTATACCTCCGCGTTGTACAGTTAGGTTCGGTAAAATGCTATCAGCTGGCTATGTGCGTTTGTTCGGAAAGAACCGGTATAGACCCCGTTGCTCACCATTGTGAGACGAGGGGTATTCGAGTACTTAGTATTTCGAATAGTTGTTTCCTATTATACAGTCCCATAGCCTAGCGGTTGGCATGCCTGCCTCTTGCACAGGGGTCCCGGGTTCGATCCTGGCTGTTGGAGGTTTGTATGTTCTATGAAGGTGCGCGTTCATATGCACTTTATTCGTATTCATATACCCCCGCGTTGTACAGTTAGGTTCGGTAAAACGCTTTCAGCTGGCTATGTGCGTCTGTTCGGAAATAAATGGTATAGACCCCGTTGCTCACCATTGTGAGACGAAGGGTATTCGAGTACTTAGTATTTCGAATAGTTGTTTCCTATTATACAGTCCCATAGCCTAGCGCTTAGCATGCCTGCCTCTTGCACAGAGGTCCCGGGTTCGATCCTGGGTGTTGGAGGTTTGTATGATATATATATATATATATATATATATATATATATATATATATGTGTGTGTGTCGTGGAAGGCGACTAGAGGGGACGGGAGCGGGGACCCACAAATCCTCCCCTACCTGTATTTCATTTTCTAAAATGAGAAGCAGAAGGACTCGCGCGAGGAGTGCTCATCCTCCTCGTAGGCTCAGATTGGGGTGTCTAAATGTGTGCGTATGTAACCAAGATGTGGAAAAAGGAGAGATAGGTAGTATGTTTGAGGAAAGGAACCTGGAAGTTTTGGCTCTGAGTGAAACGAAGCTTAAAGGTAAAGGGGAAGAGCGGTTTGGGAATGTCTTGGGAGTAAAGTTAGGGGTTAGTGAGAGAACAAGAGCAAGGGAAGGAGTGGCACTACTCCTGAAACAGCAGTTGTGGGAGGATGTGATAGAAAGTAAGAAAGTAAATTCTAGATTAATATGGGTAATACTGAAAGTTGATGAAGAGAGATGGGTGATTATTGGTGCATATGCACCTGGGCAGAAGAAAGGTCATGAGACGCAAGTGTTTTGGGAGCTGTTGAATGAATGTGTTAGTGGTTTTGATGCACAAAACCGGGTTATAGTGATGGGTGATTTGAATGCAAAGGTCAGTAATGTGGCAGTTGAGGGAATAATTGGTATACATAGGATGTTTAGTGTTGTAAATGGAAATGGTGAAGACCTTGTAGATTTATTTGCTCAAAAAGGACTGGTGATTGGGAATACCTGGTTTAAAAAGCGAGATATATATAAGTATACGTATGTAAGTAGGAGAGATGGCCAGAGAGCGTTATTGGATTACGTGTTAATTGACAGGCGCGCGAAAGAGAGACTTTTGGATGTTAATGTGCTGAGAGGTGCAACTGGAGGGATGTCTGATCATTATCTTGAGGAGACGAAGGTGAAGATTTGTATTGCTTTTCAGAAAAGAAGAGAGAATGTTGGGGTGAAGAGGGTGGTGAGAGTATGTGAGCTTGGGAAGGAGACTTGCGTGAGGAAGTACCAGGAAAGACTGAGTACAGAATGGAAAAAGTTGAGAACAAAGGAGGTAAGGGGAGTGGGGGAGGAATGGGATGTATTTAGGAAGAAGTGATGGCTTGCGCAAAAGATGCTTGTGGCATGAGAAGCGTGGGAGGTGGGTTGATTGGAAAGGGTACTGAGTGGTGGGATGAAGAGTTAAGATTATTAGTGAAAGAGAATAGTGAGGCATTTGGACGATTTTTGCAGGGAAAAATGCAAATGAGTGGGAGAAGTATAAAAGAAATAGACAGGAGGTCAAGAGAAAGGTACAAGAGGTGAAAAAGAGGGTAAATGAGAGTTAGGGTGAGAATCATCAAATTTTAGGAAGAATAAAAAGATGTTCGGAAGGAGGTAAATAAAATGCGTAAGACAAGGGAGCAAATTGGAACTTCAGTGAAGGGGGCAAATGGGGAGGTAATAACAAGTAGTGGTGATGTGAGAAGGAGATGAAGTGAGTATTTTGAGGGTTTGTTGAATGTGTTTGATGATTGAGTGGCAGATATAGGGTGTTTTGTCCGAGGTAGTGTGCAAAGTGAGAGGGTTAGGGAAAATGATTTGGTAAATAGAGAAGAGGTAGTAAAAGCTTTGCGGAAGATGAAAGCCGGTAAGGCAGCAGGTTTGGATGGTATTGCAGTAGAATTTATTAAAAAAGTGGGTAACTGTATTGTTGACTGGTTGATAAGGTTATTCAATTCATGTATGATTCATGTTGAGGCGCCTGAGGATTAGCGGAATGCGTGCATACTGCCATTGTACAAAGGCAAAGGGGATAAGAGTGAGTGCTCAAATTACAGACCTATAAGTTTGTTGAATATTCCTGGTAAATCATATGGGAGGGTATTCACTGAGAGGGACTAGGCATGAACAGAGCATCAGATTGGGGAAGAGCAGTGTGGTTCCAGAAGTGGTAGAGGATGTGTGGATCAGGTGTTTGCTTTGAAGAATGTATGTGAGAAACACTTAGAAGAGCAAATAGATTTGTATGTAGCATTTATGGATCTGGAGAAGGCATATGGTAGAGTTCATAGAGATGCTCTGTGGAAGGTACTAAGAATATATGGTGTGGGAGGCAAGTTGTTAGAAGCAGTGAAAAGTTTTTATCGAGAATGCAAGGCATGTGTACGTGTAGGAAGAGAGGAAAGTGATTGGTTCTCAATGAATGTAGGTTTGCGACAGGGCTGTGTGATGTCTCCATGATTGTTTAATTTGTTTATGGATGGGGTTGTTAGGGAGGTGAATGCAAGACTTTTGGAAAGAGGGGCAAGTATGTAATCTCTTGGGGATGAGAGAGCTTGGGAAGTGAGTCAGTTGTTGTTCGCTGATGACACAGCACTGGTGGCTGATACATGAGAAACTGAAGAAGCTGGTGACTGAGTTTGGTAAAGTGTGTGAAAGAAGAAAATTAAGAGTAAATGTTAATAAGAGCAAGGTTATTAGGTACAGTAGGGTTGAGGGTCAAGTCAATTGGGAGGTATGTTTGAATGGAGAAAAGCTGGAGGAAGTAAAGTGTTTTAGATATCTGGGAGTGGATCTGACAGCGGATGGAACCATGGAAGCGGATGTAAATCATAGGGTGGGGGAGGGGGCGAAAATCCTTGGAACCTTGAAGAATGTGTTGAAGGCGAGAACACTATCTCCGAAAGCAAAAATGGGTATGTTTGAAGGAATAGTGGTTCCAACAATGCTGTATGGTTGCGAGGCGTGGGCTGTGGATAGAGTTGTGCGCAGGAGGGTGGATGTGCTGGAAATGAGATGTTTGAGGACAATATGTGGTGTGAGGTGGTTTGATCGAGTAAGTAATGTAAGGGTAAGAGAGATGTGTGGAAATAAGAAGAGTGTGGTTGAGAGAGCAGAAGAGGGTGTTTTGAAATGGTTTGGGCACATGGAGAGAATGAGTGAGGAAAGATTGACCAAGAGGGTATATGTGTCGGAGGTGGAGGGAACGAGGAGAAGTGGGAGACCAAATTGGAGGTGGAAAGATGGAGTGAAAAAGATCTTGATTGATCAGGGCCTGAACATGCAGGAGAGTGAAAGGCGGGCAAGGAATAGAGTGAATTGGATCGATGTGGTATACCGGGGTCGACGTGCTGTCAATGGATTGAATCAGGGCATGTGAAGCGTCTGGGGTAAACCATGGAAAGTTCTATGGGTCCTCGATGTGGAAAGGGAGCTGTGGTTTCGGGCATTATTGCATGACAGCTGGTGACTGAGTGTGAGCGAATGGGGCCTTTGTTGTCTTTTCCTGGCGCTGCCTCGCACATATGAGGCGGGAGGGGGATGTTATTCCGTGTGTAGTGGGGTGGCGATGGGGGTGAGTAGGGGCAGACAGTTTGAATTGTGTGCATGTGTGTACAAGTGTGTGTTTGTGTGTGTATATATGTGTGTACGTTGGGATGTGTGGGTGTGTATGTTTACGTGTGTGTGGAGGTGGGTTGGGCCACTTCTTTCGTCTGTTTCCTTGCGATACCTCGTAGGCGCAGGAGACAGCGACAAAGCAAAATTGAAATATCAATAAATATATATATATATATATATATATATATATATATATATATATATATATATATATATATATATATATATATATATTTAATTATTTTGCTTTGTCGCTGTCTCCCGCGTTAGCGAGGTAGCGCAAGGAAACAGACGAAAGAATGGCCCAACCCATCCACATACACATGTATATACATAAACGTCCACACACGCAAATATACAAACCCATACACCTCAATGTAATCATGTATATACATACACAGACATATACATATATACACATGTACATTTCATACTGCCTGCCTTGATTTATTCCCATCGCCACCTTGCCACGCATGGAATAATAACCCCCTCCCCCCTCAAGTGTGCGAGGTAGGGCCAGGAAAAGATACAAATGCCACACTCGTTCACACTCAGTCTCTAGCTGTCATGTAATAATGCACCGAAACCACAGCTCCCTTTCCATATCCAGGCCCCACACAACTTTCCATAGTTTACCCCAGACGCTTCACATGCCCTGTTTCAATCCATTGAAAGTACGTCAACCCCGGTATACCACAACGTTCCAATTCGTTCCAATTCACTCTATTCCTTGCACGCCTTTCACCCTCCTGCATGTTCAGGCCCCGATCACTCAAAATCTTTTTCACTCCATCTTTCCACCTCCAATTTGGTCTCCCACTTCTCCTCGTTCCCTCCACCTCTGACACATATATCCTCTTGGTCAAGTTTTACTCACTCATTCTCTCCATGTTACCAAACTATTTAAAGATACCCTCTTCTGCTCTCTAAACCACAATCTTTTTATTACCACACATCTCTCTTACCCTATTACTACTTACTCGATCAAACCACCTCACACCACATATTGTCCTCAAACATCTCATTCCACGCACATCCACCCTCCTACGCACAACTCCACCCATAGCCCACTCCTCGCAAACATACAACATTGTTGGAATCACTATTCCTTCAAACATACCCATTTTTGCATTCCGAGATAATGTTCTTGACTTCCACACATTCTTCAAGGTTCCCAGAATTTTCGCCCCCTCCCCCACCCTATGATTCACTTCCGCTTCCACTGTTCCATCCTCAGCCAAATCCACTCCCAGATATCTAAAACACTTCACTTCCTCCAGTTTCTCTACATTCAAACTTAACTCCCAATTGACTTGACTCTCGACCCTACCGTACCTAATAACCTTGCTTTTATTCACTTTTATTCTCAACTTTCTTCTTTCACACACTCTGCCAAACTCAGTCACCAGCTTCTGCAGTTTCTCACATGAATCAGCCACTAGCGATGTATCATCAGCGAACAACAACTGACTCGCCTCCCAAACTCTCTCATCCACAACAGACTTCATACGTGCCCCTCTTTCCAAAACTCTTGCATTCCCCTCCCTAACAACCCCATCCACAAACAAATTTAACAACCATGGAGACATCACGCACCCCTGTTGCAAACCTATATTTACTGAGAACCAATCACTTTCCTATCTTCATACACGTACACATGCTTTACATCATCGATGAAAACTTTTCACTGCTTCTAACAACTTGCCTCCCACACCATATATTCTTAATACCTTCCAAAGAGCAACTCTATCATATGCCTTCTCCAGATTCGTAAATGCTACATAAAAAACCCATTTGCTTTTCTAATTATTTCTCGCATACATTCTTCAAAGCAGACACCTGATCCACACATCCTCTACCACTTCTGAAACAACACTGCTCTTCCCCAATCTGATGCTCTGTATATATATATGTTATTATTATCATTATTTTGCTTTGTCGCTTTCTCCCGCGTTAGCGACGTAGCGCTAGGAAACAGACGAAAGAATGGCTCATCCCACCCCCATACACATGTATATACATAAACGTCCACACACACAAATATACATACCTATACATCTCAACCTATACATATATATACACACACAGACATATACATATATACACATGTACATAATTCATACTGTCTGCCTTTATTCATTTCCATCGCCCCCTCATGTGTACGAGGTAGCGCTAGGAAAGGACAACAAAGGCCCCATTCGTTCACACTCAGTGTGTAGCTGTCATGTAATAATGTCCGAAACCACAGCTCCCTTTCCACATCCAGGCCCCACAGAACTCTCCATGGTTTACCCCAGACGCTTCACATGCCCTGATTCAATCCAATGAGAGCATGTCTACCCCGGTATACCACATTGATCCAATTCACTCTATTACTTGCCCGCCTTTCACCCTCCTACATGTTCAGGCCCCGATCACTCAAGATCTTTTTCACTCCATCTTTCCACCTCCAATTTGGTCTCCCACTTCTCCTAGTTCCCTCCACCTCCGACACGTATATCCTCTTGGTCAATCTTTCCTCACTCATTCTCTCCATGTGCCCAAACCATTTCAAACACCCTCTTCTGCTTTCTCAACAACGCTCTTTTTATTTCCACACATCTCTCTTACCCTTACATTACTTACTCGATCAAACGACCTCACACCACATATTGTCCTCAAACATCTCATTTCAAGCACATCCACCCTCCTGCTCACAACTCTATCCATAGCCCACGCCTCGCAAACATACAACATTGTTGGAACGACTATTCCTTCAAACATACCCATTTTTCCTTTCGGTGATAATGTTCTCGACTTCCACACATTCTTCAAGGCTCACAGGATTTTCGCCCCCTCCCCCACCCTATGATTCACCTCCGCTTCCATGGTTCCATCCACTGCCAGATCCACGCCCAGATATCTAAAATACTTTATTCCCTCCAGTTTTTCTCCATTCAAACCTACCTCCCAATTGACTTGACCCTCAACCTTACTGTACCTAATAACCTTGCTCTTATTCACATTTACTCTTTACTTTCTTCTTTCACACACATTACCAAACTCAGTCACCAGCTTCTGTAGTTTCTCACAAGAATCAGCCACCAGCGCTGTATCATCAGCGAACAACAACTGACTCTTCCCAAGCTCTCTCATCCCTAACAGACTTCATACTTGCCCTCTTTCCAAAACTCTTGCATTCACCTCCCTAACATCCCCATCCATAAACAAATTAAACAACCATGGAGACATCACACACACCTGCCGCAAACCTACATTCACTGAGAACCAATCACTTTCCTCTCTTCCTACACGTACACATGCCTTACATCCTCGATGAAAACTTTTCACTGCTTCTAACAACTTGCCTCTCACACCATATATTCTTAATACATTCCACAGAGCATCTCTTTCAGCTCTATCATATGCCTTTTCCAGATCCATAAATGCTACATACAAATCCATTTGCTTTTCTAAGTATTTCTCACATACATTCTTCAAAGCAAACACCTGATCCACACATCCTCTACCACTTCTGAAACCACACTGATCTTTTCCAATCTCATGCTCTGTACATGCCTTCACCCTCTCAATCAATACCCGCCCATATAATTTACCAGGAATACTCAACAAACTTATACATCTGTAATTTGAGCACTCGCTGTTATCCCCTTTGCCTTTGTACAATTGCACTTTGCACGCATTCCGCCAATCTTCATGCACCTCACCATGAGTCATACATACATTAAATAACTTTACCAACCAGTCAACAATACAGTCACCCCCTTTTTTGATAAATTCCACTGCAATAACACCCAAACCTGCTGCCTTGCCGTCTTTCATCTTCCGCAAAGCTTTTACTACCTCTTCTCTGTTTACCAAAACATTTTCCCTAACCCTCTCACTTTGCACAACACTTCGACCAAAACACCCTATATCTGCCACTCTATCATCAAACACATTCAACAAACCTTCAAAATACTCACTCCATCTCCTTCTCACATCACCACTACTTGTTATCACCTCCCCATTAGCCCCCTTCACTGAAGTTCCCATTTGCTCCCTTGTCTTACACACTTTATTTACCTCCTTCCAGAGCATCTTTTTATCCTCCCTAAAATTTAATGATACTCTCTCACCCCAACTCTCTTTTGCCCTCTTTTTCACCTCTTGCACCTTTCTCTTGACCTTCTGTCTCCTTCATTTATACATCTCCTACTCATTTCCATTTTTTTCCCTTCAAAAATCGTCCAAATGCCTCTCTCTTCTCTTTCGCTAATAATCTTACTTCTTCATCCCACCATTCAGTATCCTTTCTAATCAACCCACCTCCCACGCTTCTCATGTCACAAGCATCTTTTGCGCAAGCCATCACTGCTTCCCTAAATACCTCCCATTCCTCCCCCACTCCCCTTACCTCCTTTATTCTCACCTTTTACCATTCTGTACTCAGTCTCTCCTGGTACTTCCTCACAGAAGTCTCCTTCCTAAGCTCACTTAATCTCACCACCCTCTTCACCCCACCATTCTCTCTTCTTTTCTGAGAACCCATACAAATCTTCACCTTCGCCTACACAAGATAATGATCAGACATCCCTCCAGTTGCACCTCTCAGCACATTAACATCCAAAAGTCTCTCTTTCGCGCGCGTGTCAATTAGCACGTAATCCAATAACGCTCTCTGGCCATCTCTCCTACTTACATACGTATACTTATGTATATCTCGCTTTTTAAACCAGGTATTCCCAATCACCAGTAATTTTTCAGCACATAAGTCTACAAGCTCTTCACCATTTCAATTTACAACACTGAACACCCTATGAATACCAATTATTCCCTCAACTGCCGCATTACTCGCCTATGTATTCAAATCACCCATCACTATAACCCGGTCTTGTGCATCAAAACCACTAACACACTCATATATATATATATATATATATATATATATATATATATATATATATATATATATATATATATATATATATACGTATATATATATATATATATATATATATATATATATATATATATATATATATATATATATATATATAAATATGTATATATATATATATATATATATATATAAATATGTATATATATATATATATATATATATATATATATATATATATATATATATATATATATATATATATATATATATATATATACGTATATATATATATATATATATATATATATATATATATATATATATATATATATATATATATATATATATATATATATATATATATATATATATATACGTATATATATATATATATATATATATATATATATATATATATATATATATATATATATATATATATATATATATATATATATATATATATATATATATATATATATATATATACGTATATATATATATATATATATATATATATATATATATATATATATATATATATAAATATGTATATATATATATATATATATATATATATATATATATATATATATGTATATATATATATATAAATATGTATATATATATATATATATATATATATATATATATGTATATATATATATGTATATATATATATGTATATATATATATGTATATATATATATATATATATATATATGTATATATATATATATATATATATATATATATGTATATATATATATGTATATATATATATGTATATATATATATATATATATATATATATATATATATATATATATATATATATATATAAATATGTATATATATATATATATATATATATATATATATATATATATATATATATATATATATATATATATATATATACGTATACATATATATATATATATATATATATATATATATATATATATATATATATATATATTGGAAAGGATCACAATTTTGCGCGTGATTAAGGTACTCCTATGAGTCTACGGGGAAAATGAAACACGAAAAGTTCCCAAGTGCACTTTCGTGTAATAATCACATCATTAGGGGAGACACAAGAGAGAGATATAACACTCAGTTGATATACATCGAAGAGACGAAACTAGGACGCCATTTGGTAAACATGTGATTGTCCAAAATGACAATCATATGTTCACCAAATGGTATCCTAGCTTCGTCTCTTCGATGTATATCAACTGACTGTTATGTCTCTCTCTTGTGTCTCCCCTGATGATGTGATTATTACACCAAAGTGAACTTGGAAACTTTTCGTATTTCATTTTCCCCGTGGACTCATAGTAAAATATATATATATATATATATATATATATATATATATATATATATATATATATATATATATATATATGAGAAAAAAGGAGAGATAGGTAGTATGTTTGAGGAAAGGAACCTGGATGTTTTGCCTCTGAGTGAAACGTGGCTCAAGGGTAAAGGAGAAGAGTGGTTTGAGAATATCTTGGGAGTAGTCAGAGGTTAGTGAGAGGACAAGAGCAAAGGAAGGAGTAGCACTACTCCTGAAACAGGAGTGGTGGGAGCATGTGATAGAATGTAAGAAAGTAAACTCTAGATTGATATCGGTAGAACTGAAAGTTGATGGAGAGGGATGGGTGATTATTGGTGCATATGCACCTGGGCATGAGAAGAAAGATCATGAGAGGCAAGTGTTTTGGGAGCAACTGAATGAGTGTGTTAATGGTTTTGATGTACGATACCGGGTTACAGTGATGGGTGATTTGAATGCAAAGGTGAGTAATGTGGCAGTTGAGGGAATAATTGGTATACATGGGGTGTTCAGTGTTGTAAATGGAAATGATGAAGAGCTTGTAGATTTATGTGCTGAAAAAGGACTGGTGATTGCGAATACCTGGTTTAAAAAGAGAGATATACATAAGTATACGTATGTAAGTAGGAGAGATGGCCAGAGAGTGTTATGGGATTACGTGTTAATTGATAGGCGCGCAAAAGAGAGACTTTTGGATGTTAATGTGCTGAGAGGTGCAACTGGAGGGATGTCTGATCATTTTCTTGTGGAGGCGAAGGTGAAGATTTGTATGGGTTCTCAGAAAAGAAGAGAGAATGGTGGGGTGAAGAGGGTGGTGAGATTAAGTGAGCTTGGGAAGGAGACTTCTGTGAGGAAGTACCAGGAGAGACTGAGTACAGAATGGTAAAAGGTGAGAATAAAGGAGGTAAGGGGAGTGGGGGAGGAATGGGACGTATTTAGGGAAGCAGTGATGGCTTGCGCAAAATATGATTGTGGCATGAGAGGAGTGTGAGTGGGCAGATTAGAAAGGGTATTGAGTGGTGGGATGAAGAGTTAAGATTATCAGTGAAAGAGAAGAGAGAGGCATTTGGACGATTTTTGCAGGGAAAAAATGGAAATGCGTAGGTGATGGACAAACGAAAGACGCAGGAGGTCAAGAAAAAGGTACAAGACGTGAAGAAGAGGGGAAATGAGAGTTGGGGTTAGAGAATATCATTAAATTCTAGGGAGGATAAAGAGATTTTTTGGGAGGAGTTACATAAATTGCGTAAGACAGGGGAACAAATGGGAACTTTAGTGAAGGGGGCTAATGGGGAGGTGATAACAAGTAGTGGTGATGTGCGAAAGAGGTGGAGTGAGTATTTTTAAGTTTTGTTGAATGTGTTTGATGATAGATTGGCAGATATAGGGTGTTTTGGTGGAGGTGGTGTGCAAAGTGAGAGGGTTACGGAAAATGATGTGGTAATGATGAGGTACTAAAAGCTTTGCGGATTATGAAAGCCGGCAATGCACCGGGTTTCGATGCTATTGCAGTGGAATTTTAAAAAAAAGGGGATGACTGTGTTGTTGACTGGTTGGTAACGTTATTTGATGTATGTATGATTCATGAAAGGTGCCTGAGGATTGGCGGAATGCTTGCATAGTGCCATTGTACAAAGGCAAAGGGGACAAAGGTGAGTGCTCAAATTACAGAGGTATGAGTTTGTTCAGTATTCCTGGTAAATTATATAGGAGGGTATTGATTGAGAGGGTGAAGGCATGTACAGAGCATCAGATTGGGGAAGAGCAGTGTGGTTTCAGAAGTGGTAGAGGATGTGTGCATCAGGTGTTTGCTTTGAAGAATGCATGTGAGAAATACTTAGAAAAGCAAATGGATTTGTATGTAGCATTTATGGATCTGGAGAAGGCATATGATAGAGTTGATAGAGATGCTCTGTGGAAGGTATTATGAATATATGGTGTGGGAGGCAATTTGTTGGAATCAGCTATCGAGGATGTAAGGCATGTGTACGTGTAGGAAGAGAGGAAAGTGATTGGTTCTCAGTGAATGTAGGTATGCGGCAGGAGTGTGTGATGTTTCCATGGTTGTTTAATTTGTTTATGGATGGGGTTGTTAGGGAGGTAAATTCAAGAGTTTAGGAAAGAGGCGAAAGTATGCAGTCTGTTGTGGATGAAAGAGCTTGGGAAGTGAGTCAATTGTTGTTCGCTGATGATACAGCGCTGGTGGCTGATTCACGTGACAACCTGCAGAAGCTGATGACCGAGTTTGGTAAAGTGTGTGAAAGAAGATAGTTGAGAGTAAATGTGAATAAGAGCAAGGTTATTAGGTACAGTAGGGTTGAGGGTCAAGTCAATTGAGAGGTAAGTGTGCATGGAGAAAAACTGGAGGAAGTGAAGTATTTTAGATATCTGGGAGTGGATCTGGAAGCGGATGGAACCATAGAAGCGGAAGTGAATCGTAGGGTGGGAGAGGGGGCGAAAATTCTGGGAGCCTTGAAGAATGTGTGGAAGTCGAGAACATTATCTCGTAAGCAAAAATGGGTATGTTTGAAGGAATAATAGTTCCAACAATGTTGTATGGTTGCGAGGCGTGGGCTATGGATAGAGTTGTGCGCAGGAGGGTGGATGTGCTGGATATAAGATGTTTGAGGACAATATGTGGTGTGAGGTGGTTTGATCGAGTAAGTAATGTAAGGGTAAGAGAGATGTGTGGGAATAAAAAGAGTGTGGTTGAGATAGCAGAAGAGGGTGTTTTGAAATGGTTTGGTCACATGGAGAGAATGAGTGAGGAAAGATTGACCAAGAGGATATATGTGTCGGAGGTGGAGGGAACGAGGAGAAGTGGGAAACCAAATTGGGGGTGGAAAGATGGAGTGAAGAAGATCTTGAGTGATCGGGGCCTGAACATGCAGGAGGGTGAAAGGCGGGCAAGGAATAGAGTGAATTGGATCGACGTGGTATACCGGGGTCGACGTGCTATCAATTGATTGAATAAGGGCATGTGAAGCGTCTGAGGTAAACCATGGAAAGTTCTGTGGGGCCTGGATGTGTTAAGGGAGCTGTGGTTTCGGGCATTATTACATGAATCTAGAGACTGAGTGTGAACAAATGGGGCCTTTGTTGTCTTTTCCCAGCGCTACCTTGCACACATGAGGGGGGAGGGGGATGTTATTATTCCATGTGTGGCGGGGTGGCGATGGGAATAAATAAAGGCAAACAGTATGAATTATGTACATTTGTATATATGTATATGTCTGTTTGTATATATATATATGTGTACATTAAGATGTATAGGTATGTATATTTTGCGTGTGTGGATGTGTATGTATACACATGTGTATGGGGGTGGATTGGGCCATTTCTTTCGTATGTTTCCTTGCGCTACCTCGCAAACGCGGGAGACAGCGACTAAGCAAAATATATACATATATATATATATATATATATATATATATATATATATATATATATATATATATATATATATATATATATTTATTCATTTATTATCATTATTATCAGACTTAATAGCTGTCTCCCGCATTAGCAAGGTAGCGCAAGGAAACAAAGTATAGCCCAACCCACCCACATACACATGGATATGCATAAACGCCCACACATGCACATATACATACAAACTCAGACATATACATATATACACATTTACATTTTCATACTTCCTGCCTCCATCCATTCCTGTCACCATCCTGCCACACATGAAATAGTAGCAGCCCCCCCCCCCCCCCAAGCAAAGCAGTACCAGGAAAAAGACAAAAAAAAAAAAAGGCCACATTCATTCACACAGCCTCCAGATGTCATGTGCAATGCACCAAATCCACAGCTCCCTTTCCATATCCAGACCCCACAGACCTTTCCAAGATTTACCCAATGCTTCACATGACCTGGTTCAATCCACTGACAGGATGTCCACCAAGGTATA
>NC_092281.1:40090499-40102202 GCF_036320965.1 Panulirus ornatus
AACAAGATCATTCATTTTTCAATGTGACAGTCCTAACATTCAAGGTGCACTATGCATGGGATATCCTCAAAGATTCAAAAAATATACATCCAAGTTTATTACATTAAACACACCATAATTCTCAAAATTAAATGATATACAGCTCAACCTCATTCTGCTCTACTGCCAGTTGAATGAAGTACTCCAGAAGTAATGTAAGACATATGTAGCAAGATTTGAGGTATTTCATGTAGTGTTTTTGTCAAAAAGAAATGGAATTAATAAGGGCTTATATTACTAACACCATTATCTTATCAAAACGTCAAACTTCTAAATTTATTGTCAGTACAAAAAAAGTAAAATAAACTTCCTTTATGTGAAGGTGTGTCTGAATTTACAAAGAACAGCTCTACAGCATTTCAAACTAAAAATTAAAGCAGTGTGAGATTTATGGGAAGGAATGAGTTTAATGGCCTAGTCCACACTGTCCCTCAAGTGATATGCATCATAGAAGAGTGATAAAGCCATGACTAGGAAAGAAGGAATTAGCAGATGATAAGAGGTAGGACTCCATCCTTGCCAAGTTGACCTCGGCTATGCATTCATCCAAACACAAGACAGCCTTGCCCCAGAAGAAGAGCCTGCATCAGGAAAAGTCTCTATAGAAGCTGCACAGTGATAACTGCCAACATCTCCTAAAGCACCAAAGTTAGCATCTGAGGGGAGGATCAAAAGTGCACATGCCTAATTAGAAGTGACAAAAATATGACAGAGGTAAGAACATGCTAAAGGAGCACAAATGGTGCATTTACAGCAGAGTAAGTCACCTGAGTATGTTGGAAGGGTGGTAGTGACAGATAATCTCATTGCATGCTCCAGATCATGAAGGAGGGAAGAAAAGTCTCAGCTCCACATGGGTCATCCTCAGTAAAGCCTTACTAGTCCTTGTGATGGGCAATGAAATTCCCTACACAAGGTTTTAAGCCCAAGGTTGTGAAGGAAGCAATGCTTTATGGCAGTAAGTTAAAGAGTTGTACAAACCTTTTCTCAGTCTGAATGAAATTTGCTTGATATTTTGGAATTCAAATGAAAATTTCCCTAAAAATGGCAGCAATCATTTTTGACAATGTTAAATATTTTGACTTTTAGTACCAGGGGCAGCAATAAAATTGATCAAAGGGACAATTACCTAGATCAATGTTGCCAATTCTAAAAGTTAAAGAGAGGATTCACTGCCAAAATCAAAGCATCAGTCGTCATTTCTTGAGCAAAATTTTCATTTCACACAGGAAATTCCAAACATATTGACTTACCAATGAAGTTGGAGAAAATGTTATTTTGGACTGAAAAAAGATGTACCTGAAAAACTGAGGAAAACTAAACGACACAAATGCGAAGTGTAAATAAAATCATGCATTGCTATAGTTCTTACAAAAAAGAGGATTGTCAATAATGAAACACATACACTTTTATAACATTAGAACATAAGGCACATGCATTGTCTTGTGTTAAAAATAAATAATTTATTATCATTTCTTTATTCTTTCATACTATTCCCCATTTCCCGCGTTAGCGAGGTAGCGTTAAGAACAGAAGACTGGGCCTTTAAGGGAGTATCATCACCTGGCCCCTTTCTCCGTTCCTTCTTTTTTGGGGAAAAAAAAAAAAAAAAAAAGAGGGGAGGATTTCCAGCCAGCCGCTCCCTCCCCTTTTAGTCGCCTTCTACGACATGCAGGGAATATGTGGGAAGTATTCTTTCTCCCCTATCCCCAGGGATATTTTTTTTATTATCTATTATTATTTTGCTTTGTCGCTGTAACCCGCGTTAGAGAGGTAGTGCAGGGAAACAGACGAAAGAATGGCCCAACCCACCCACATACACATGTATATACATACACGTCCACACACGCAAATATACATACCAACACAACTCAATGTATACATATATATACACACAGACGTATACATATATACACATGTACATAATTCATACTGTCTGCCTTTATTCATTCCCATCACCACCATGCCACACATGGAATAACAACCCCCTCCCCCCTCATGTGAACGAGGTAGCGCTAGGAAAAGACAACAAAGGCCCCATTCGTTCACACTCAGTCTCTAGCTGTCATGTAATTATGCACCGAAACCACAGCTCCCTTTCCACACCATGCCCCACACAACTTTCCATGGTTTACCCCAGATGCTTCACATGCCCTGGTTCAATCCATTGACAGCATGTCGACCCCAGTATACCACATCATTCCAATTCACTCTATTCCTTGAACGCCTTTCACCCTCCTGCATGTTCAGGCCCCAATCACACAAAATCTTTTTCATTCCATCTTTCCACCTCCAATTTGGTCTTCCACTTCTCCTCGTTCCCTCCACCTCTGACACATATATCCTCTTGGTCAATCGTTCCTCACTCATTCTCTCCATGTGACCAAACGATTTCAAAACACTCTCTTCTGCTCCCTCAACCACACTTTTTATTACCACACATCTCTCTTACCCTTTCATTACTTACTCGATCAAACCACCTCACACCACACATTGTCCTCAAACATCTCATTTCCAGCACATCCACCCAGTTCCGCACAACTCTATCCATAGCCCACGCCTCACAACCATATAACATTGTTGGAACCACTATTCCTTCAAACATACCCATTTCTGCTTTCTGAGGTAATGTTCTCGACTTCCAAACATTCTTCAAGGCTCCCAGGATTTTTGCACCCTCCCCCACCCTATGATTCACTTCCATGGTTCCATCCGCTGCCAAATCCACTCCCAGATATCTAAAACACTTCACTTCCTCCAGTTTTTCTCCATTCAAACTTACCTCCCAATTCACTTGACCCTCAACCCTACTGTACCTAGTGACCTTGCTCTTATTCACATTTACTCTCAACTTTCTTCTTTCACACACTTTACCAAACTCAGTCACCAGCTTCTGCAGTTTCTTACATGAATCAGCCACCAGCGCTGTATCATCAGCAAACAACAACTAACTCACTTCCCAAGCTCTCTCATCCACAACAGACTGCATACTTGCCCCTCTTTCCAAAACTCTTGCATTCACCTCTCTAACAACCCCATCCATAAACAAATCAAACAACCATGGAGATATCACACACCCCTGCTGCAAACCTACATTCACTGAAAACCAATCACTTTCCTCTCTTCCTACATGTACACATGCTTTACATCCTCGATAAAAACTTTTCACCGCTTCTAACAACTTGCCACCCACACCATATATTCTTAATACCTTCCACAGAGCATCTCTATCACTATCAACTCTATCATATGCCTTCTCCAGATCCATAAATGCTACACACAAATCCATTTGTTTTTCTAAGTATTTCTCACATACATTCTTCAAAGCAAACACCTGATCCACACATCCTCTACCATTTCTGAAACCACACTGCTCAACCCCAATCTGATGCTCTGTACATGCTTCACCATCTCAATCAGTACCCTCCTATATAATTTACCAGGAAATACTTTATCAAACTTATACCTCTGTAATTTCAAGCACTCTCGATCTTATCCCCTTTGCCTTCGTACAATGGCACCAATGCCAAGCATTCCGTCCATTTCTCATGCACCTCACCATGAATCATACATACATTAAATAAACCATACCAAACCATCAACAATACATGTCACCCCACATTTTTATAAATTCCTCTGCAATACCACCAAACCTGCTGCCTTGCCGCTTTTCATCTGCTGCAAAGCTTTTTTACCTAACCTCTTCTCTGATTACCCAAATCAATTTTCCCTAACCCTCTCAACTTTGCACCACCACCTCGACCAAAAACAAAGACCCTATATCTGCCACTCTATCATCAAACCATCATTCAACAAACCTTCAAAATACTCACGATCCCATCTCCTATCACCACTACTGTTATCACCTCCCCATAGCCCCCTTCACTGAAGTGTTCCCATTTGTTCCCCTTGTCTAACGCACTTTATTTACCTCCTTCAAAACATCTTTTTATTCTCCCGAAAATTTAATGATACTCTCTCACACCCAACTCTCATTTGCCCTCTTTTTCACCTCTTGCACCTTTCTCCTGGACCTGCCTCTTTCTTTTATACATCTCCCACTCATTTGCATCATTTCCTGCAAAAAAAAAAATTTGGGGTTTCCCCTACCACCCCCCCCCCCCCCCAAATTCCTCTCTCTTCCTTTCACCAAAATCTTACTGTTTCTTTTCGTCGATATTTCAGAATCACCCGTTCCCCACCAACACACACCCTTTACTAATCTGCCCACCTCCCCGCGTCTCTGCCACAAGAATCTCTTTTGCGCAAGCCATCAACAGCTTCCTAAATACATCCATTTCCTCCCCACTCCCCTTACATCATTTGTTCTCACGTTTTTTTCCATTCTGTACCAGTCCTCTCCTGGTACTTTCCTCACACAAATCTCCTTCCCAAGCTCACTTACTCTCACCCCTCTCTTCACCCCAACATTCTCATCTTCTTTTCTGAAAACCTCACAAATCTTCACCTTCGCCACCACCAGATAATGATCAGACATCCCTCCAGTTTGCCACATCTCAGTACATCAACATCCAAAAAGTCTCTCTTCGCGCGCACTATCAATTAAAAACGTAATCCATAAACGCTCTCTGCCAGGTCTCCTACTTACAAATTCTACTTATGTATATCTCTCTTTTTAAACCATGTATTCCCAATCACAGATCCTTTTCAGCAGACAAATCACAAGCTCTTCACCATTTTCCCAATTTATAACACTGAACACCCCATGTATACCATTATTCCCTCACTGCCACATGTACTCACCTTTGCATTCAAATCACCATACACTATAACCCCCAGTCTTCGTGCATCAAAACCACTAACACACTCATTCAGCTGCTCCCAAAACACTTGCTCTCATGATCTTTCTTCTCATGACCAGTGCATATGCACCAAGACTCACCCACCTCTCTCAATCAAATTTCAGTTTTACCCAGTATCATCTAAGAGTTTACTTTCTTACACTCTATCACATACTCCAACCACTCCTGTTTCGTATGCTACTCCTTCCCATTGCTCTTGTCCCTCACAAACCCCTGAATTTACTCCCAAGACCTTCAAAACCACTTCCCCTTTACCCTTGAGCTTCGTTTCACTCAGAGCCAAAACAACCAGGTTTCCTCTCCTAAACATACTATTCTCTCCTTTATTCTCTCATCTTTGTTACAAACATCCATTACACATTAAACACCCCAATCTGAGCCTTCGAGGAGGAGAGCACTCCCGCAAACGCGACTCCTTCTCTTTCCCTTTTAGAAAGTTAAAAATTACAAGGAGGGGAGGGTTTCTAGCCCCCGCTCCCGGCCCCTTTAGTCTCCTACTACGACACGTGAGGAATGCGTGGGAAGTATTCTTTCTTCTCCCTATCCCCAGGATAATTTATTATTATTATTAATAACTTTGTCGCTGTCTCCCACTCAGCGAGGTAGCGCCAAGGAGACAGACGAAAGAATGGCTCAAACCACCCACATACACATGTATACTACATACATGCCCACATATACTTACTTAAACATTTCAATATGAGCACATACATATACAGTCCAAAGACACATATATATATAACACTGTACTATTTCATACGTGCTGCCTTCATCCTACCTGTCGCCACCACCATCACACATGAAATGGGCACACCCCCCCCCCGCACGAAGTAGCGCTAGGAAAAGAGAACAAGGCACATTTCGTTCACCACTCTAGTATCTAGCTGACATGTGTAATTGCATCAAAACAAGTTCCCTTTCACATCAGGACCCCATAAAACTTTCCATCGCTTACCCAAGATGCTTTCACATGCCCTGGTTCAAATCCATTCACATCAAATGGTCAATCCCGGTATACACAATCGTTCCACTTCACTCTATTCCTTGCACACCTTTCACCCTCCTGTATGCTCAGGCCATGATTGCTCAAATATTTTTCACTCCATCCTTCCACCTCCAATTTGTCTCCTGCTTCTCACTGTTCCTCCACCTCTGACACTTATATCCTCTTTGTCAATCTTTCCTCACTTATTCACTCTTCATATGTCCGAAACATTTCAACACACCCTCTTCCACTCTCATCAAACAACACTTTATTTCCGCTCATCTCTCTTACTACTTTCATTTCTTACTCAATCAGACCAAGAAGAGGGGTGTTGAAATGGTTTGGACATATGTACGAGAATGAAGAGAAAAGATTTGACAAAGAGGATATATGTGTCAGAGATGGAAGGAACATGGAGAAGCAAGAGATCAAATTAAGGTGGAAGATGGAGTGAAAAAGATTTGAGGATCGGGCTGAAACATACAAAAGGGCGAGAGGCATGCAAGGATACGATGAACTGGAACAGTGTGGTATACCAGGCTTGACATGATGTCCATGGTGTGGCGAACCAAGGCAGTGAAGCATCGGGTATACCATGGAAAGGTCTATGGGCCAGGATGTGGACTGGGAGCTGTGGTTTCAGTGCATTACACATGACAGCTAGAGACTCAGTGTAAATGAATGGGACGGTCTTGGTCCATTTTTCAGCGCTACCTGTGCTGAACGCAGGGAGGTAGTGATAGCCATTTCCTGAAAGAATTTACCTCGAGCTATTTCATGCAAGAGTCCTATTTAAACCATGACCTTTCTCAGATCAGAGTCAGCTCAAAGCGCATCTACGATTCGAGTAACAGGAAAATATAAACTTCTTTGTCGTGAGAAAGTTCTTTTGACAAGGAACTGTACTCCAATGATACAGCCTTGTTAAAAGCTACTTTTCACACAAAGTGAACCTAAAAACAGTTTAATCCTGTAATACCATACCGAGACCTGATACCAATATGTGGTCAAAGATATGGAGGCGATCTTGTCTGGAATTGGAGAACAAACAGCAAAATGTTAAGAGAACATGACTGTAAAACCATGATTTTTTTTTTGTTACACTGTCACATGCTTTACCTGCCAGCACCAGTTTCAGTCATGTGCAATTGCTCCTAGTTTGTGTCCTGCCAACCATATCTGGGATGTATTTTCTATTGTTCCTGTGTGCCATAACGGAAAATGTATGGCATGAACATGGTGGGAGTGCAGAGGAAAATCCAGTCCAGAACAGTCACATAACATCTGAAAAATACATGGAAACATTAAACAGCACAATATGTACATGCTAAGCTGTTAAATCTCAAAATCTGCTCAACCAACAAGACATGTAAAGTTGCAATCAACTATACGATCACTGCAAGGACAAAAAAAAAAAATGAAAGCATCTTTAATGAATTGTTTTTTTGTTCTCATGGACATTTTCCCGATTAGTGGATACTGCCTGGAACAGAGAAGCGAACAGCATTCCCTCTCATCCCATTCTCTTGTTGTGTTAGCAATGCTCCCATACCACAGCCCCGAAAGCAACAACAGCTCCATAGACTTTTCCATAGTTCCCCTTTATTTCAACGTAAAACTTATACACTGCTTATGGGATTTGTTGTTTGTAATATGACCTATAACACTTAAATGAATCCATCCAACACTTCCTTCTACGTTTATCTATGTCATCATAATGGTTTTTAATAATCTCAATCTGGCCCACACCGTACATGGTCAAACCTATTTTGCAACATTATCAAAATGCTTTTCTGATATCCAAAATTTGTTCATTCTTAATTTTCCTAATGACAACCAAGATTTTTTTTTCAATTCTTGAACAACGCAATCCATATCTTTCATATATTACTGCAAGGATTTCATACTATACATACAAAATTCATCACTTGACTTATTCACTGTACCTACATTGTTTTTTTTAAATGTTTATATATTTAGAATGCAGCCAATGGAACCTTAAGGGTCAGGAGGGGCAAAGTTCTGGGAGTGAAGAATGTGGTGAAAGAGAGAGCATTATCTCGAAAGCCAAAATGGGAATGTTTGAAGGATTAGTAGTTCCAACAATAATACATGCTGCAAGGCACCCTTTTGTGGCAGAGAAGGGTGGATGCGTTGAAATGATAATATTTGAGGACAGTATGTTGTGTCAGGTAGTTTGATTGATAAGCCAATGAAAGGGTAAGAGATGCGAGGTAATAAAAAGATGGTGGTTGAGAGATCACAAGATGGTTTGTTGAAATGGTTTTGGATGTGGATAGAAGAGTGAGGAAAGCTGACAAAAAGGCTATAGTGTCAAAGATGGACGGAACAAGCAGTGGGAACCAAACTGAGGTGAAGGATGGAGTGAGAGATGATTTTGAGTGATCAGGGCTGAAAAAAACAGGAGGGCGAAGGCGTGCAAGAAACAGAGTGAATTGAACGTTATGGTATAGCGTGTTGCACGAGCTGTCCAATGGACTGAACCAGGGCATGTGAAACATTTGGGGTAAACGCATGAAAGGTCGTGGGGCCTGGATGGGAGACTTGGTTTAATGCTTAAAGCATGACATGTATAAATGCACCAAACCACAGCTTCCTTTCCACATCCAAGCCCCACAAAGCGTTTCGCATTGCTTTTCCCCAAACGCATCACATGCCCCGATTCAATTCCATTGACAGCACGTCAACCCGGTATACTCACATCATTCAATACACTCTATTCTTGCCTGGCCTTTCACCTCCTGCATGTTCAGGCCCCGCTCACTCAAAATCTTTTCACTCATCTTTCCACCCCTCCAATTTTGTCTTCCACTTCTCCTCGTATCCCTCCACCCGACACATATATCCTCGTTGGTCAATCTTTCTCACTCATTTCTCTTCCATGTGACAAACCATTTCAACACACCCTCTTCTGCTACCCTCAACCATACTCTTTTCATTACCACACATCACTCTTACTCCAGCATTACTTACCATCAAACCACCTCACAAAACCACATACTGTCCTCAACTCTCATTTCCCATCACCCCTCCAGCACATCCACCTTCCTCTGCACATCTTCTACTACCTATGCCCATGCCTCGCAACCATATCACATGTTGGAAAACCACTATTACCTTCAAACATACCCCTTTTTGCTTTACGAGATAATGTTCACTCGACCTTCCACACAATTTTTCACATTCCCAGAACTTTTGCCCCCTCCCCCACCCTATGACACACTTCCACTTCCATGGTTCCATCCGCTGCAAATACACTCCCCAGATATCTAAAACACTTTACTTCCTCCAGTTTTTCTCCATTCACACTTAACCTCCAATTTCACATTGTCCCTCATCCCTACTGTATTACATAATAACCTTAGCTCCTATACATATTTATTCTCAAGCTTTCTTCTTTCACGACACTTATACCAAAACCAGTCACCAGCTTCCTGCAGTTTCTCACATGAATCAGCCCCCAGCGCTGTATCCATCAGCAACAACCGACTTGCTTCCCAAGCTCTCTCATCCACAGAACAGACTGCATACTTGCCCCTCTTTCCAAAAAACTCTTGCATTCACCTCGCAACAACCCCATCCTAAACAACTAAAACAACCAAGAGACATCATGCACCCCTGCCACAAACCTACATTTACTAAGAACCAATCACTTTCCTTCTTCCTACTCGTCTACAACAGCTTTACATCCTCGATAAAATGTTTCAATGCATCTAACAACTTGCCCCCACACAATAACATTCCTTAATTACCTTCCACAGACCATCCTCTATCATCTCTATCATACCCTTCTCCAGATCCATAAATACAACATACAAACCATTTGCTTTTCTAAGTATAATTCTCCACATACATTCTTCAAAGCAAACACCTGAATCCACACATCCTCTCTCTACCACTTCTGAAACCACACTGCTCTTCCCAAATCTGATGTCTGTACATAATCTCACCCTCTCAAATCAATACCCTTCCATATAATTTACCAGGAATACTCAACCAAACTTACACCTCTGTAATTTGAGCACTCAAATCACTTTTATCCCTTTGCCTCTGTACAAAGGCAATATTGAAGGCATTCCTCCGCCAATCCTCAGCACCACACCATGAGCATACATAATTAGAATAAACCTTACCAACCAGTCAACATTACAGTCACCACCTCCCCCTTTTTAATAAATTCCACTGCAATACCATGCCAAACCCCTGCCTTGGCTCGGTCTGGGTTTCAGGCGTTGGGGCCGCAGGGAGGGGGGGGGGGGGGGGGGGGGGGGGGGATATCTTTTACTATCTTTTCTCTTTACCAAATCATTCTCCTAACCCTCATCACTTTGCACACCCGCGTGGGGATCGACAAAATATACCCTTTTTATCTGCCACTCTATCATCAAATACATCAACAAACTTCAAAATACTCACTCCATCTCCTCCTCGACTTCACCATTACTTGTTATTCACCTCCCCATCAGCTTCCTTCACTGATTTCCCATTTTGGTTCCCGCTTACGCACTTTATTTACCTCCTTCCAAACACCCACCCTCCGACACATATATCCTCTTGGTCAATCTTTCTCACTCATTCTCTCCATGTCCCAAACCATTCATAAACACACCTCTTTCTGCTCTCTCAACCTCAAAACTCCTCTTTTATTTCCACACATCTCTCTATACCCTTACGTTACTTACTCGAAAATCAAACCACCTCACACCACACATTGACCTCAAACATCTCATTTCCACACATCCACTCCTAGCGACAACTCTATCCATACCCACGCCTCGCAACATACAACAATGTTAGGAACCACTATTCCTTCAAACAATACCCATTTTTGCTTTCCGAGATAATGTTCTCGACTTCCACACATTCTTCAATGCCAAAACTTTAGCCCCACCCCACCCAATGATCCACTTCCCTTTCCATGGTTCATCCGCTGCCAAGATCCCACTCCCAGAGTAATATAAAACACTTCACTTCCTCCAGTTTTTCCTCCATTCAACTCCCTCCAATTGACTTACCCATCCAACCCAACAGTACCTAATAACCTTGCTCTTATTCACATTTACTCTTAACTTCTTCTTCACACCACTTTACCAAACTCAGTCCAACCAGCTCGCAGTTTCACACCAACGTACACGAATCAGCCAACGATATAAAGCGCTGTATCATCAGCGAACAATACAACTACACACTTCCCAAGCTTCTCTCATCCCCAACAGACTTCATACTTGCCCCTCTTTCCAAAACTCTTGCATTTACCTCCCTAACAACCCCATCCATAAACAAATTAAACAACCATGGCGGACATCACACACCCTGCACAAACCTACATTCACAGAGAACCAATCACTTTCCTCTCATCCTACACATACACATGCTTTACATCCTCGATAAAAACTTTTCCACTGCTTCTAACAACTTGCTCCACACCGCATATATTTCTTAATACCTCCACAGAGCATCTCGATCAACTCTATCAGATGCCTTCTCCAGATCATAAATGCTACAATACAAATCCATTTGCTTTTCTAAGTATTTCGCACCATACATTCTTCAAAGCAAACACCTGTCCACACATCCTCTACCACTTCTGAAACCACACTGCTCGTCCCCAAATCTGATGCTCTGTACATGCCTTCAACCCTCTCCATCAATACCCTCCCATAAAATTTACCAGGAATACTCAACAAACTTATAACCTCTGTAATTTGAGCACTCACTCTTATCCCCTTTGCCTTTGTACAATGCACTATGCACGCATTCCGCCAATCCTCAGGCACCTCACCATGAGTCATACATACATAAAATAACCTTACCAACCAGTCAACATTACAGTCA
>NC_092281.1:40102302-40124478 GCF_036320965.1 Panulirus ornatus
AAACATTTAAATCAAATGATCTTGGTTTTTAAATTTATAAGGGGAAAAAAATTTTTTTGATTTTACTGGCGGTAAAAAAAGTAATGTAGAAAAATGTAATGATCTTGCCCGGTTTCGGGGGAAGTAAATCTAATGATTTTAAATTTAAAAGGGCATTTAAATTTCTGTTTTGTTCCCAAGGCAGAAAATTTGGGTGATTTTGGAGTTGTTATAAGGCAAAAAAATCTAGTGATCTTTGGGCTATGTCAGTAAATCTTGCCCTGGTTATAAGGCAATAAATTCAAAAGATGACCTGTAAATTTTAATGATTTTCACCCTTTGTAACGCGGGCATCTGGCCTTGTTTTAAGGCAGTAAAATCTAATGATCTTGATATTTTAAAAAAGGCATTAAATCTTAAAGTTTTTTTACCGGGTTAAAAGCTTAAAAATTTCTATTTATAAGGCTTTTAAAATTAATATGACCTGTTAAAAGGGAAATTAATATAATGTTCTTGATTTTGCCCTTATTGTAAGGCATTTAAATCTAAGGATTTCGACATGTGGCAAGGAAAAGAAATTTTTAATGATTTTGACCTTTTAAAAAAGAAAAAATTTTTAAATTGATCTTGGCTGTTCCAAGTCTTAAAAATTAAATTTGTTTTTTCCCTTGTAAAAAATTTGTAAAAAAATTTAATCAAATTAAATATACACATGTTATAGGGGAAGTTAAATGTAGGTTCTTGACCTTTTATAAAAAATTTTTTGATTTTGACCTATTATAAAGCGTAATCTAATATCTAATGATCTTTCGCTGTTTTGTGATTTGGGGATCTTGTGATCTTTTCTTTTTAATTTGCAGTAAAATTTTAATAATTTGCCTGTTATAGGGCCATAAACCCAAAGCCTTGTTTTGTTACAAGGAAATAAATCTAATTTATCCCTTTACCCGTTAATGGAAAAAGGGGAAATTTTAAAGGGTTTTCTAAATTTTTTAAAGGCCCGGAAAATCTTTTTATTTTTAAACTGTTATAAGGGAAAAAATCAATTAAACTTGGCCTGTTTATAAGGCAAATTAAAAATTTTGATCTTGTTTTTTTACTATGTTTAAAAAAATTTATTTAAATTTTTACCTTTATAAAGGTTTTTAAATTTAATGACCGGAGGCAGTAAAACTTAAAATTTCCTTTATGCCCGTAAATCTTTTAATTTATGTTTCCAAAAATTAAAAAAGGGAGTAAAACTAATGACTTTGTTTTAATAAAAAGGGTTTTTCGTTCGGTGTTTTGGGTTTTTTTTTTAAGGGTTAAAACCAATAAACTTACCTGTTATGGAAAGGGAGGAAAATTTTTAATTTTTTATCTTTTTACCTGTTTAAGGGGAAATAAATCTAATGATTTCCCTTTTGGGGGCTTGTTTTTTTTAAAAGGGGGTTTTAAAACCACTTTTTGGTTTTTTGAAAAAAATTAAAAAATTTTAGTAAATCTAAAAGATCACCTGTTATAAGGCAGATATCTAATGATCTTGGGCTTGTTACAAGGCAGTTAACCTGTTAAATGCAATAAAACCCAATGATCTTCACTTGTAGATATAATGTTCTTGAAATTAACAATAAGGCAGAAATCTAATTATCTTTTAGCTGTTTAAGGCAGTAAATAAATTTTTACTTGTTACCCAGGTAAAAAAAAAAAAATGATCTTTACCTTCCCCTAGGTGAAAAAATTTAAAGATTTTTGTCGGGGTTATAAGGATTATGTTTTTTTAAAGATCTTGGTCTGTTACAAGGGGGTAAATCTAATGATCTTGACCTGTTTCAGGGCAGTTTAAAACTAATTATTTGAGTTGTTATGAAAGGGGTTTAATTTTAATGTTTTTGACTTGGGTTTCCCCAAAGGGATTAAATCTAATGATGACAAAAAAAAAAGGCCAAAAAAAACTATTTTTTTGATGTTAAAAAGGCCCAAAAAATCGTTGTTTTGGGCCTGTTAAAAATTTTTGATCACCCTTTGTCAGGCAGGGCAATCTAATGATCTGGCCTGTTGTATTAAAGACTTTATATGTTACAAGGCATTAAATCCCAAAGATCTTTACCTGTTAAAAGCTTTTAATTAATTATTGTTATAAGGCAATAAATCTAATGATGACCTGTTGCAAGGAATGTTTTTAAATTTTTACCCTTTTTTTAGGCAGTAAATTTTTTTAATATGGGAAAAACCTTTTTTTAAAGGCAAAAAAAAACTAATCTTTAAAGGGAGTAAAAATTTTTAAAGATTTGAACCCGGTTTCTTTGGGAAAACAATGTAAAGTTCTTTTACCTGTTTTCAAGGGTAAATCTTATGATTTTGAAAATATTATAAGCCAAATAAATTAATAAAATTAAAAGGTAATAAAAATTTTAAAAATCTTGGCCTGTTTTACGACAGAAAATTTTTTTTGATTTTTGATCTCTTTTTCTATCAGAAAAATAATAATCTTAAACTGTTTTTAAGGCCCTTAAAAAAAATGTTTTTGATTTTTTTTAAAAGGCAGTAAATTTTTATATTTCGCTGTTATAAGTTTGTTAAAACTAATGATTTATCAATTTAAAAAACAAATAAAATTTAATGATCTTGATTTTGTTGTAGTAAAACCAATGATCTTTAAAAAGTTATAAGGGAGAAATTCTAATGATCTTTACCCGTTAAAAAGGGATTAAATCTAAAGATCTTGGGCCCCGATGGGGCTTTTTCGGGTTTTACATCCCGGGAAAACTATTGGTCTTGACCCGTTATAATGATTTGACAGTTAAAAATTTCTATTTAGGTAGTAAAAATTTAAAATAGTGAATAAATGTCTTTTTTAAGATTTATTTAAGGTAGGGAAATTAAAGTCCCTTTTCCTTATAACTATAAAGGGGAAATAATATTACCGGGGGGCAGAAAATAAAATGATCTTCATTGTTAAAAAGCCAAGGCCTGTTAAGGAAAACAAATCTAATGTTTCTTGATCTGTTACAATCAATAACCCCAAATGATGACTTGTTAAAAGGTTTGTAAATATAATGTCCTTGCCCTAACAATAAGGCAGTAAATTAATTATTTTGGATGTTATGGGTAGTAAATAATTGTCTTGACTAACAAGGGAATTAATTCAAATGTTTTTGACCTTTTAATTGGGCAAAAATTTCTATTGCTCTTGTGTTATAATGAATTTTGGTCTGTTACAAGGCAGTAAATCAATTATCAAGGCAGTAAATCTGTCTTGCCTGTTTCAAGACAGTTAAACTAATATTTTGAGTTGTAAAAGGCTTTAGATCTAATTAATAGTCGGTAATATTAATATGATCTTTTTATAAGGCAAGTATATTTTAATGCCGGTGCAAAAAAAGTAATTCAATGATATGACCTTTTTTCGGAAAAAATCTTAATGATATTGTCATGTTAAAAGGGGAGTATGTTATTGTCTTGGAAAACTGACTGTTTAAGGCAGTGGAATCAAATGTCTTGACCTGTTAAAAGACAGTAAATCTAATGTTTTGAGTTGTTTAAGGCCAGTTATGTATGTTTTTGACCTTTTCAAGGGAGAAAATTATGATCTTGAAATGCTTTTAGGCTAAAAATCAATGTTCTTGTTAAAAAGGCGTTAAACCTAATGTTTTGACGGTGTTGTCAGTAAACTTGCCCGTTATGTGGCAATAAATCTAATGATTTTGCCATTGTAAGGCAGTCAAAATTTAAAAAATTTGGAAAAATTTTGAAATATTTTGTTTTCCCTGGATTAAATCTAAAGACGTTACCTAATAAAAGTTTATAAATCTAATATCTTGACCTGTTAAAAGGAAGAAAATAAATCTTTGATTTTTGACAATCTAAAAATATGACTTTTAATAAATCAATAATATTGCCTGTTTTTAAGGCAGAAAATTTAAAATGATTCGCCCGGTGGCAAGGAAGTATTCTAATATTTTTGACCTTTTTTAAGAAAAAAAAATTTTGACATTTCCCAGGGCTTTATCGAATGATTTTTACCTTTTAAAATTTTTTTAAATGTTTTTAAGGGCGTAAATCTAATGATCTTGACTGTTATGATTTTGACTTTGGGGCAGTAAATCTAATAATATTACTTTTAATGTAATAATCTAAAATCTTGGTTTTTTAGGCATGTAATCTAATGATCTTGATCTCTTTAGTAATAAAAAATAATCTTGACCTAATATTAAAGCCATAATTCTATTGATCTTGTTTTTTAAAAGGCAGTAAATTTTTATTTCGTGTTATATGATAGTAAATCTAATGACTGTTATAAGGCAGTAAAAAAAACTATGATTTTGGGACGACGTTTAATAATCCAATGAAAACCTGTTATATGGCAAATTTAATATCTTTACTGTTTTAAAAGGCTTTTAACTTATGATGACCGGTATAGGCAGAAATCCAATGGAAATGTTTAAGGCGTATATATAATGTTTCTTGAACTGTTAGTTGCAATAATTCTAATGTTGATTTGTTAAAAGGGCCTGTTTACAAGGAAATAAATCAAATTTGATCTAGATTGTTTAAAATATATGTCTTCGACCGGTTATAAGGCAGTAAATCTAATGTTTTTAACTCGGTTTAATTTTGTGATCTTGGACTCTCAATAAACAAGAAAATCTAATGACCTCGATCTTGTTATAAGGTCGGTAAAAATAATTGATCATGCCTGATGTAAGGCAGTTAAAATCTAAGGATCTTGACCAGATATAAAGGCCATAATTCTAATAAATATTGACTTGTTATAAGCGACATAATCTAGGGGCTTGATCTTTTTTAAAGGCAGTAAACCTAAGATCTTGACCTGATAAAAGGCAGAAAAAACTAATGATCTTGCCCGGGTAAAAGGGCATTAACTCTAAGTTTTTTCCCTGTTATATAGCGGGTTATTTTAAATGACATGGAACGTTATAGGTAGTTTATCTTGACCGGTGACAGGAAGTCATTTAAAAATAATGTCTGTGTGGGTTTTAAGGTACACTAATAAACCTGACCTTTATAAGGGAAAGAACTAATGAGACCTTTACAAAGGCGTATATTAAAGATTTTGAATTGTTATTAGGCGTAAAAAATAAGATCTTGCTTGTTACAAGGAAGTAAATCCTGTGTTTGAGTTGTTATAAGGCAAAAAAATCTTCTGATCTTTTGTTCTTATAAGGTTAATAAAATCTAATGTCTTGCCCTGTTATAAGGCAAATAAAACTAATGATTTTAACCTGTTCATAAGACAGTAAATCTAATGATCTCTACCTGAATGTTAGTAAACTAATGGATATTGACCATAAAAGATATTGACCTTTTGAAATCTAATGATATTGGCCATAAATGACTTGCTATAAGGCAAGAAATCTTTATTTTAACCTGTTAAAAGGGAAATAAAACAAATGACTAAGATCTAAAGGGAGCAAATATGTCCTAAATCCTGTCCCAATAAATTGTCAAAAAATGTCCCCTTAACTGTATTGACCCGCCCTAAAATCTATGATCATTTATCTAAGGCCATTATTCTAATGATCTTGACCGTGACAAAGGAAATAAATTTTAATGATCTTGCCTTTCATTGAACAAATGTGTCTAAGGGTTTGTTACAAACAGTAACAATTTTATCATAGTTGTTATAATATAATGAGGCAGAAAATTTAATATTTGACGTTTATGGGGACGGTAAAAAATAATGTAGTAAAAGTAATGATCTTGACCTGGGTTTCGAGGAGTAAAAACCCAATGATTTTGAATTATAAGCGTTTAAAACTTGGTTGTTACAAGGCAGTAAATCGTTTATCTTGAGTTGTTATAAGGCAGGGAAAACTAGTGATCTTTCGCTAGTCAGTAAATCTTGACTGGGTTTTAAGGGAAATTTAATTAATGATGACCTGTAATTCTAATGATTTCACCCTTTGGAAGAAGTCATTGGACCGTTATTAAAGGCAGTCAATCTAATGATCTTGATATGTTAAAAAAGGCATTAAATCTAAAAAATTTTTACCCGTTAAAAGCTTGTAAATCTAATTAAAAGGCCCAATAAATCTTATGATGCCCTGTTACAAGAATTAATATAATGTTCCTTGATTTTGACCTATTGTAAGGCAGTAAATCTATGTTTCGCCATGTGAAAGGAAGTAATTATTAATGTATTGCCTTTTATAAGCAAAAAAATTAATGATCTTGGCTGTTCCAGTCTTTTAAATTAAAAATGATTTTTCCCTGAAAAAATTTGTAACTAATTATCTAATGATTTTTTCACAGTTATAGGGAAATTTAAATGTAAGGTTCTTGACCTTTAAAAAATCTTATGATTTTGACCTTTATAAAGCAAGTAAATTAATATTAATGATCTTTCGCTGTTATGTGATCTAGTGTTTTTTTGTGATCTTGATCTTCTTACTATGCGGTAAATCTAATATCTTGACCTGTTTTAGGGCCAAAAAACTAATGACTTGTTTTGTTACAAGGCAGAAAATCTAATGATCCTTGCCCTGTTACGGGAAAGTAAATGTAGGTTTCTATGTTAACAAGGCGGGAAATCTTATGATTTTGTCGTTTAGGTTAAAAAAATTAAAAATTTTGGGGCCTTTTTTAAAAGGCGTTATTAATGATTTTGATCTCTTACTATGTATAATCTAATATTTTGACCTGTTTTTAAGGTCTAAATCAAATGAGGGAACTAGTTAAATCATTATTTCCTGTTATGCAGAAATTTCTAATGATGATCAAATTATAGCAGAAATTAATGACCTGTTTAAGGGTTGTCCTGATGTTTTTATAGTAATAAATGATCTTAACTGTTATGACAAGGAATTCTAATGATCTTTACTGTTTTTAAAGGGTTTTAAATCTAATGATTTGACTGTTAAAAAGGCAGTAAACCCAAAATGGTCTTGACCTCTTAAAATATCAAAAAAACTAGATAAATGTTTAAGGCGTATATCTTATGATCTTGACTTGTTACAAGGCAGTAACCTGTTACAATGCAATAACCTAGGGATCTTCACTTGAGGATTAATTTCTTACCTTAAAAATTAAGGCAGAAAATTAATTATCTGAGTGTTATAAGGCAGTAAATAAAAGGGTTTCTTATTTTTTAACCGAGGTTAAAAAAAAAAAAATGTTCTTGCCCTTTCCAAATAGGTGAAACTAATGATCTTGTCGTGTTAAAAGGGGATTATATTTATGTCTGGGTCTGTTACAAGCGAAAATTAAAAATCTTGACTGTTCAGACAGAAAAATCAAATTATCTTGGTTGTTTGAGGCAGTAATGTAATGATCTTGACTTGTTAAAGGCTTTTAAATCTTTTGATGAAAAAAAAATCAAAGGAAAAAAAATCTAATGATTTTGTTTTTTTAGGCAATAAAATCGAATGATCTTGCCCTTGTAAATTAATGATCACCCTTTGTCAGGCAGTCAATCTAATGTTGGACCTGTTGTTATGATCTTGATCTGTTCAAGGGTTTAAAATCTAAAGATCTTTACCTGTTAAAAGCTTAATTAATTATTGTTATAAGGCATAAATTATGTGACCTGTTGCAAGGATGTTTTTAAATTTTGTCCTATTGTAAGGCAGTAATCTAATAATATGGTAAACCTTTTATAAGCAAAAATTAAAACATAGGCGTAATTAATGATCTTGACGGGTTTACTGGAAAATATTGAAATGTTTTATACCTTTTAAAGGAGTAAATTTATGATTTTGACCCCCCTATTTAAGAAGAAAATCTTATTTTATTAATAAGGTAATAAATCAAAATAATCTTGGGGGTATACGACGAAAACCCTAATGATCTGATAACTTTACTATCAAAAAATCTAATAATCAAAAAAACTGTTTTTAAGGCCTTTTAATCTAATGATCTTGATTTGTTAAAAAGGCAGTAAATCTTTATTTCGCTTTTAAAGTTTTTAAAAAGAGTAATTTAAAAAGATGAAAAATTTTTTTGTTAGTTTATTAAATCCAATGATTTTAACCTGTTATAAGGCAGAAATTTATGATCTTACCTGAAAAAAAGGCATTAAATTTTTTTGTTTTGACCTTAAATCCGTGGTTTGACTTGTTATACATCAGAAAAATCTATTGATCTTGACCAGTTATAATGTCTTGAAAAAAAAATCTGCTAATGAGGTGTAAATTTAAATTTGTGATATAATGATCTTATGTAAGGTAGTAAATATAATGCCCTTGACCTTATAACAATAAGGCGTAAATTTATCGAGCTGTTATAAGGCAGTAAAAAAAATGATCTTCCTGTTACAAGCAAAGGCCTGTTAAGGCAAAAAAATCTTAATGATCTTGATCTGTTACATCATAAACTAATGATGATTTGTTATAGGTGTAAATATAATTGTCCTTGACCCAAAACTAAGGCGTAATCAAATTTCTTGGATGTTATAAGGCGTAAATAATATGATCTTGACTAACAAGGGAAGTAATTCTAATGATTTTGACTTTCATTAGGCAAAAATCTATTCTCTTGTGTTTTAATTTGGTGTTTCAAGGCGAAATTTAAATTTAAAAGGCAGTAAATTGATATTGACCTGTTCAAGACGAAAATCTAATGATTTTGAGTTGTTAAAAGCTTTGATCTAATCTTTTTGTCAGTAAATATAAAAATCTGTTTTATGGAGTTATTTAAGGGACCGGTGACAAAGAAGAAATTCCAATGTATTGACCTTTCATTCGGAAAAAAATCAAATGATTTTGGGGTCATTTTTTATGGGGAATTTAATTTGTCTTGGTAATAAACCTGTTATCTAATTTTGATCTTGCCTGTTAAAGAAAAAAAATCTAATGATCTTGAGTGTTATAAGGCAGTAATGAAATGATCTTGCCCTGTTCAAGGCAAAAAATCTTTGAAAATGTTGGGGCAAAAATCTTGTTTGTTACAAGGTTTTAAAAAATGTTTTGAGTTTTTTATGTCGAAAATTTTGATGTTTGTGGAAATAAATCTAATGTTTTGCCCATTGTAAGGCGTCAATCAAATGATCTGCCCTATGATCTTGTATATTACCTGGCATTAAATCAAAAGATCGTTACCTAATAAAAGTTTTTAAATCAAATTTCTTGACCTTTTTTACAAGGAAAAAAAAAAAAAAATCTTTGATTTTGACAATCTAATAATTTGGGGTTTATTAAATCTAAAAATTTTGGCCTGTTTTGGGTTTATATCAAATGTTTACCCGGGGCGGAAGAAATTTAAATGATATTGACCTTTTTAAAGAAAAAAAATTTTGCTGTTCGGGGTTAAAATCGAAATGATTTTTCCTTTTAAAAATTTTGTAACTTTTAAAAGGGCAAAAAATCTAATGCTCTTGACCTGTATAATTTTGACTTATGAGGCTTTTAAATCTAAAAAATTTTGACTTATAAGGTAAAAAATTTAAAAAAATTTTGGTTTATGGGCAGTAAATCTATGTCTTGTCCTTTGCAGTAATCGAATATTCTGACCTAATTAAGCCATAAATCTAGATTCTTGATTTGTTAAAGGCAAAAAAAATTTTTTTTCCTGTTTTTAAGTTTTAAAATAAAAATGACCGTTTAAGGCAGTAATCTGTTGATCTTAAAGCGTTTTAATCCAATGAAAACCCTGTTTTTTTTTTTTTTAATGGCGGGAATTCTAATGATCTTTACCTTTTAAAAAGGGCATTAAATCAAATGTGACCGGTTGCGTAATCCTGCATGTTATAAGGCGTTTATCTAATGATCTTGACTTGTTAGTAGGAGTAAATTGCAAATGTTGACTTTTTTTTAAAAGGCCTGTTCAAGGAAAATATTCAAATGATCTAGACTTGTAAGTTATATTAATTTCTTCGACCGGTTTTTAGGCAGTTATTAAATGTCTTTATCTCGGTAAATTGTGATTTTGACCCTAAAAAACAAGAAAAATCTAATGACCTCGACTTGTTATAAGACGGTAATAATAATTGATCATGATGATGTAAGGCAGAAAATTTAATGTTCTTGCGATAAAAGGGGCCATAAATCTAATGATTTTGGGACTTGTTAAAGGCGACAAATCTAAGGGTCTTGTCTGTTAAAAAGCAGTCCCAAATGATCTTGACTGATAAAAGATTTAAAAATAATGATTTTGACCTGTTTAAGGCTTTTTCTCTAAGATCTTCCCCTGTTTTAGCGTATATTTAATGATCATGAACTTTTTAAAGGGTAGTTTTTTTTGACGGTGACAAGGGAAAGTCATTCTAAAATTTAAATGTCTTGTGTTTTTGGCAAAAAAATTAAATAATCCTGACTGTTATAGAATGAATCTAATGATGCCCTGTTAAAAAGGAAATTACTAATGTTTTGAATTGTTATAAGGCAGAAATTTAAAATGATTTGATTGTTAAAAGGGAAAGTAAACCCGTGATCTTGAGTTTTTTAAAAGCAGAAATTACTGATCTTTTGATCTATAAGGGAAATGTGCCTGTTTAAGGTAATAAATCTAATTTCTTGCCCTGTTATAAGGCAATAAATTAATGTTTTTTTTAACCTGTCTAAGCAGTTAAAAATTCTAATGATCTCTACTGATATGTTGTAATCTAATGTTTTGACCAAAATGTTTATTGCCCTAAGAAATCTAATGATTGGCCATAAATGTCTATAAGGAAAAGAAATCAAATGTTTAAACCTGTTAAAAGACAGTAAAACAATGATTTAAAGATTAATGGGCAAAATTTAAAAAATTGTAATAAACTGTCAAATATGCCCATTCTGTTGACCTTCCCCTGAAAAATCTTTGTCTGATCAAAGGATTATTTAATGTCTTGACCGGTGCAAGGAAATAATTGAAAGGGATCTTGACCTTTCTTTTTGAACAAAAATCGTGTTCTATGGGTTTGTTTAAAAAGTAAATCAAATGATCTGAGTTGTTAAAATATTGAGGCGAAATTTATTATTTTGAGTTTACTGGCGTAAAAGTAATGTGTAAGTTTGTTTTGACGTTACGGGATTAAATTAATGTTTTTGTTTAAAAAGGCAGTAAATTGGACTTTTTTACGGGCGGAAAATTGATGATTTGATTTGTTTAAGGCGAATTTTTGTGATCTTTGCTTTGTCATTTAAAATTTAAACCTGTTATAAGGAAATGAATCTTGTAAACGGAAATTATTATCTTCACCCTTTGTAGCAGTATCTGGCCCATTTATGGCAGTAATCTTTTGTCTTGATATGAAAAAAAGGGCTTTAAAATTAAAGATTTTTCTTTTTATAGTTGTAATTCTAATTTAAGAAATAAATCTAATGAGACCTGAAAAAAGGAATAATAATTTTTTTATTTTGACCTATTTTTTTTTTTTTTTTTAAGGGCGTAAATTAATGATTTGACTGTGGCAAGGGTATATAATGATATTGACCTTTTTAAAGAAAAAAATTATTGATCTTGGCTATTTTAAAGTATTAATTGTTGATTTTTCTGTAAAAAATTTGTAAAAATTATCTAATGTTATTCCATGTTATATGGAGTAAGTTTAAAGGGTTTTTGACCTATTATAAAAAATTTTTGATTTTGACCTATTATAAAACAGTAAATCTAAAATTTTAATGATTTTCGCTGTTTGTGATCTAGTGATCTTTTGTGTCTTGTTCTTACTATGGCTTTTTTTGCCTGTTATTGGGCCTAAATAATGACCTTGTTTTGTTACAAAGGGAGTAATCTAAAAGATCTTGCTGTTTCATGGAAGTATGTAAGGTTCTTTACCTGTTAAAAAAAACGGATATCTTTGTTTTGATCTGTTTAAGGTCTAAATCTTTTAACTTGGCCCGTTATAAAGGGGTAAATCAATGATTTGATCTTTCATGTAAAAAATTTATAATCTTGACCTGTTATTTAAAAGGGATTAATTAATGACGAAGGGGGTAAAACTTATTTTCGGTTAGACTAAATCTAATGATGATAAATTTAAAAAAGCGTAATTAAGACCCGTCTTTAAATTTTGATGATTTTTTTATGTAAATCCATGATTTAACCTGTTTTGAGGGGGTTCTAAAGTCTTTCCTGTTTGGCTTAATCTTATGATCTGACGTTTAAGGTGTTAAATCCAATGGTCTTGACCCCTTAAATATCATAAATCTTGATCCCTTTTAAGGCGTAAAACTAAAGTTTGTTGTTCAAGGCGTTCCCGTTACAGAATAAACCTAATGATCTTACTTGTGATATTGTCTTTTCCTTAAAAATTGGGAGTAAATTAATTATTTGGTGTTTGGCAGTATATAAATGGTTTTTACTTGTTTACGAGGTAAAAATTGATCTTGACCTTACTAGGTGTTAATGTCTTGTCGTGTTTAAGGGGTTATTTTTGATCTTGGTTGTTACAGGGGGTTCTAATGATTTGCCTGTTTTCAAGACTGTAAATCTAATTATCTTGAGTTGTTAAAGGGCAGTAAATGTAATGATCTTGATTGTTACAAGGGCCCTTAAATCTAAAGATGACAAAAATCTAAAGGGAAAAAAAACTAAAAAGATTTTGATGTTTAAGCAATAATCGAATGATCTTGACCTGTAAAAACTAATGATCACCCTTTGTCGCAGTCAAACTAATGATCTGGACCTTTTTTTGTTTTGTATTTAAAGGAAAAACTTTTTCCTGTTAAAAGCTTATAAAACTAATTTTGTTTTAAAGGAATAAAAATAATGATGACTGTTGCAAGGAAAGTTCTAATTTTGGGTATTGTAGGCAAATAAATTTTAATAATTGGTAAACTTTTTTTAGGGGAAAAAAAACTTCCCTAAGGGATAAATCTAATGATCTTGACCTGATACATGGAAAAAATTTAATTTTTTATTTAAAGGGGGTAAAAAATTTTCCCAATAAATTAATTTTAAAAAAAAAGGTAAAAAATCTAATATCTTGGCCGTTTACGACAGTAAAAACTAAAGATTTTTGTCTCTTCTTGCATATCTAATAATCTTAAACTGTTATAAGGGGCCCTAAAACTAATGATCTTGATTTGTTAAAGGAAGTAAATTTATTTTCGCTGTTATAAGATAGTAATTTTAATGTGATCAAAATTTTAAAACGTAAAATTTTTGATCTTGATTGTTGTAGTAAATCCAATGATCTTAACCTGGGTTTAAGGCAGAAATTTAATGATCTTTACCCCCCGTTAAAAAGGATTAATCTATGATCTTGACTATAAATCCGAGGTCTTTTTACTTGTTTACATCAGTTCTATTGATCTTGACCCGTTAAAAGTTTTTGACGTAATCTTTGAGGTTTGTAAAAAATAAAAATGTGGGAATATAATGTTCCCTTTTGTAAAGGGTTTTAAAATATAAAAGCCTTGGGCCCCTTTTAAAAATAAGGCAGTAAATATTTCGGGGCTGTTAATAAGGTGTAAATAAAATGATCTTCCTTGTTACAAGCCAAGGCCCGTTTAAGGGACAAATCTTAAAGATCTTGATCTGTACAATCATTAAAAAACCAATGATGAAATTGTTATAAGGTTGTATATATAATGTCTTGACCCTAAAAATAAGGCAGTAAATCTAATTTCTTGAGTTTTTTAAAAGGCAGAAATAATATGATGTACTATCAGGAAGAATTCTAATGTTTTGACCTTTCATTAGGCAAAAATCAAATGCTTTGTTTTATATGAATTTGGTCGTTCCCAAGGCGAAAATTTTTCCAAATTTATCAAGGCATTTAATCGATTTGCCCTTTTTACAAGCAGTAATCAAATTTTTTTTTTGAGTTGTTAAAGCTTAGTCTAATCTAATTTTTAGTAAATCTAAAATTCTTGATCTGTTATGGGAAAGTATTTTAATGCCCGGGGTGACAAAAAAAAGTAATTCCAATGTTTTGGGACCTTTCATTGGGAAAAAAATCTAATGTCTTGTCTTTTTGGGAGTAGTTAAAATTTGGTAAATGACTGTTTTTAAGGCAGTGAATTAATGTTTTTTTGACCTGTTACAAGACATAAATCTAATGATCTTGAGTTGTTATAAGGCGTATTGTAATGATTTGACCTGTTACAAGGCAAAAAAATTTTGATTTAAATGATGGGCAAAAAATCTAATGATCTTGTTAAAAAGGCGTAAACCTATTAAATTTGAGTTGTTATGTCAGTAATTTGACCTGTTATGTGGAAATAAATCTAATGTTTTGCCCATTTAAGGCGTCAATCTTGTCCCGTTTGATCTTTTATATCCGGCATTAAATCTAAAGATCGTTACCTTTATATGTTTAAATCTAATTTTATTGCCTGTTACAAGAAAAAATAAAATCGTTTTTGACAATCTAATAATTTTTCGTTATATATAATCTTAATTTGGCTGTTTTAAGGCAGAAAAATCTAATGATTCGTCCGGGGCAAGGTGTAATTCTAATGTATTGCCTTTTTATAAAGCAAAAAATCTTGCATGTTCCAGGGATTATCGATTGATTTTACCTGTTAAAATTTTTTAAATGTTATGGGCAGAAAAATTTAAAGGGGCTTGACTGTATGATTTTTGATTTATGAGGAGTAATCTTTTTATATTGAACTTTAGGTAAAAAATATTAAAAATCTTGATTAAAAGGGAGTATAATTTAATGTCTTGATCTCTTTGCGTAAATCGAATAATCTTGACAAATAAAAAGCATAAATCTAATGTCTTGATTTTTTTAAAGGCGTAAATTTTTATTTCGCTGTTATAAGATAGTAAATTTTTTAAAAAAAACCCTTTATAGGCAGTAAATTGATGATCTTGCGACGAAAAAAAAACCCAATGTTTAACTGTTATATGGCGGAATTCTAATATTTTTTACCTGTTAAAAGGCTTAAATTAATGTGACGGTAAAAGGCAGTAATCCTTTGCTTGTTATAAGGCTGTTTTTAAATTTGTTTTCTTGGACGGTTGTGGGAGTAATCTGCTAATGTTGACTTGTTATAGGCTGTTCAAGGCAATAAATCAAATGTCTGGGACTTTTTAAAAATATAATTTTGGGTTTTGGCAGAAAAATCTAATGTTCTTATATCGGTAATCTGTGATTTGCCTCTCATAACAAGTAATCTATGACCCGATTGTTATAAGGCGGTAATAATAATTGATCTAAACTGATGTAAGGCAGAAATCTAATGATTTTGGGCCAATTTTAAAAGGCCATAATCAAATGATATTGACTTGTTAAAGGCGAAAATCTAGGGTCTTGATCTTTTATAAGGAGTAAAACCAAAATGATTTGCCTGTTTAAAAGGCTGAAAAACTAATGATCTGACCTGTTTAAAAATTTTTTCTAAGATCTTGCCCTGTTTTTATAGCAGTATATCTAATGATCATAAAACTGTTATAAGGTAGTTTATTTGCGGTGACAAGGAAGTCATTCTAAATCTATTGATCTTGTCGTGTTTATAAGCAGAAAATCTAATAATCCTGACATTTTTAAAAAGGAATAAAATTCAAATGATGACTGTACAAGAGTATATTAATGTTTTTGAATTGTAAAAGGCAGTAAATAAAATGTTGCCCTTTTTTCAAGGAAGAAAATCCAGTGTTCTTGAGTTTTTATAAGGCAAAAAATTCTTTTTTTGTTTATTTTTTTTTGTTCTTTTTTAGTGAATGTGCCCTGTTATTAGGAAATAAATCTAATTTCTTCCCCTTTTATAAGGCAATAAAATCTAATGTTTAAAAACCCTGTCTAAGACAAAAATCAAATGATCTACCTGTTGTTAGTAAATCTATGTTATTGACCAAAATGATATTGCCATAATGTCTAATGATTTTGGCCAAAAATGCTTCCCTATAGGCCCAAGAAATCTAATGTTTTAAACCTGTTAAAAGACGTAAAAAAAAATTTGGGATCAAAGTCAAAGGCAGAAATTGTCCAAAAAATTGTCAAATATTCTGTCCAAATTGCCCAAATATTGAAATTGACCTTGCCTGTAAATCAAATGTCAGATTGGCATTATTCTATGATCTTGCCCGGTGCAGGAAAAAATTGTAATGTCTTGACCTTTATTGAACAAAAATCGTGTTTCAAATGGTTTTTTTTACAAAACAGTAAATCAATTGATCTTGATTTGGGTAAATTATGAGGAAAAAAATTTTTAAATTTTGGGTTTTAAATGGCGGTAAAAAGTAATGTAGTAATGTATTGATTTGCCTGTTCGGGAAGAAAATTCAAATAAATTTTGGGAATTATTGGCAGTGAAAATCTTGTTGTTCAAGGCGAAAATCTGTTGTCTTGGGGTTGTTATAAGCAAAAAATCTAGTGTCTTTCCATGTCAGAAAATTTTACCTGTTTTAAGGCAATAAATCTAATGATGACTGTAAAATTTTGATCTTCCCCTTTGTACGCAGTCATCTGGCCCTGTTATAAGGAATTTAAATCTTGATCTTGTTATTTTAAAAGGCTTTAAAAATCTAAGTTTTTAAACCTGTTTAAAGCTTGTAAATCTATTAAAAGCAATAAATCAAATAAATAAACCTTTTTAAAAGGAATTAATATAATGTTTTTTTTGCCCTTTTGAAAAGGGCTAATTTGATTTCGACATTGGCAAGGAAGTAATTAAAATGAAAATTGCCTTTTATAAAGAAAAAAAATTAATGTCTTGGGCATGTTCAAGTCATTAAAATTGAAGTTTTTTCCTAAAAAAAAATTTGTAAATAATTTTAATGATTTTTACTGTTTTAGGGAAAGTAAAGGGGTAGGTTTTTGCCTATTTAAAATTTATGATTTTGCCCTATTATAAGCAGTAATTCTAATTCTAATGTTTTTTGCTTTATTGTCTAGTGATCTGTGATCTTAAATCTCTTTTATGAATGTAAATCAAATAATCTTGCCTGTTTTTGGGCCCAAAAAAAACCAAAAGACCTTGTTTGTTACTAGGCGAAATCTAATATCTTGCCGGTAACATGGAAAAAAATGAAAGGTTCCTACCTGTTCCAAGGGGCGGAAATCTTATGATTTTGTTTTTTTTTAAAAGGTAATAAATCAAATATTTTTGGGCCCCCTTTATAAGGATAAATCTAATGTTTGATTCTTACTATGTAATAAATCTAATAATTTTGACCTGTTATTGGTCAAAATCAATGTCGAAGGCAGTAAATCTTTTATTTCGTTGTTATGACTTAAATCTAATGGGGAATCAATTATAAAGCAGTAAATCTAATGAACTTTTAAAAAAAGGCTTTGATGAGGATTTTTTGTAAACAGTTTTAAACCCTGTTATGGGCAGGATTTAAATGATTTTTACCTGTTAAAGGGCCATTAATTTAAATGTCTGACTTGTTTAAAAAGGCAGTATAATCCATGGTTTTGGGACCTTTTAAAATATCAGTAAATTATTGATCACCTGTTTAAGGCGGGTATTTTCTAGTCTTGACTTTTAAAAAGGCAGTTAACCTGTTACTGCAAAAAAACCTATTGTTCTCATTTTGAAAGAAAAAGGAAAAAATTAAAATTTCAAATTATTTTGAGTGTTATAAGGCAGTAATTTAAAATGGTTTTTTACTTGTTCAAGGTAAAAAACTAATGATTTTGGGCCCTTCCACTAGGAAAAAACTAATGATCTTGTGTTTTTAAAAGGGTTAAAATTTTAAATTTACTTGGTTGTTACAAGGCAGTAGTTTTAATGTCTTGCCCCTTTTACAGACAGTAAATCTAATTATCTTGAGTGTTATGAGGTAAATGTAATGATCTTGACTTGTTACAAGGCATTAAATCTAATGATAAAAAAAAAAATTCAAAAGGAAAAAAAATCTAATGATTTGAATGGTAATTCTAAATGTTTCCCCCTTTGTCAGGCGTCCAATCTAATGATCTGGCCCGTTGTATATTGATCTTGATATGTTAAAAAGGCATTAATCAAAAGATTTTACTTTTAAAAAAGTTTTTATAAATTATTTTTATAAGGAATAATCTAATGATGCCCTTTTTTTGCAAGGTTTCTTTTTTATTTTGGAAAAACAAAAATTGGGAAAAAAGGAAAAAATTAATTTTCTTAAATTAATATTTGACCTGATACATGGAAATCATGTAATGTTCTTTCCTGTTAAAGAAAAATTTAATTTTTTATTTTGATAAAAAATTTTTAAAAAAAGGTAAAAAATCTAATAATTTTGGGGCCGTTTTACGCAGTAAAATCTAATGTCTTGATCTTTTTCTTCAGAAATCTAATAATCTTAACTGTTATAGGCCATAAATCTATGATCTTGATTGTTAAAGGCGTAAATCTTATATTTCGTGTTATAAGATAGTAAACTAATGATGATAAAATTTAAAAAGCAGTAAAATTAATGTCTGTATGTTGTAGTCCCCCAAATGATTTAACTGTTAAAAGGCAAAAAATTTAATGTCTTTCTGTTTAAAGGAAATTTAAAATCTAATGATAAGCCTATAATAGATGGTCTTGACTTGTTTTACATCAGTAAATCTTTTGATTTGTCCTGTTATAATGATCTTGACATTTAAAATCTGCTAATGATGGTAGAAAATATAAGTGTGAATTATATATCTTATGTAAGGTAGTAAATATAATGTCCTTGACCTTTAAAAAATAAGGCTGTAAATATTATGAGCTTTAAAAGGCGTAATAAAATGATCTTCTGTTAAAAGAAAGGCCTGTTAAGGCAACAAATTTATGATCTTGATCTGTTTCTTAAACTAATGATGACTTGTTAAAATGGTTAAAAATTAATGCCCTTGCCCTAAAAATATGGCAGAAAATTATATTATTTGAGTGATATAAGGCAGATAAATAATAGGGATCTTGACAACAAAGTAATTCTAATGATCTTGCCTTTTTGGGCCCAAAAATCAAAATGCTCTTGTGTTAAAAGGGAATTTGGTCTGTTTAAAAGGGCGTAAATCTAATTATCAGGCAGTAATCTGATTTGACTTTTTTTAAAAGCGGGAAAATCTAATGTTTGGTTGTTAAAGTTTAGTCTATTTAATTTGTAAATCTTTTTTTTTTTCTGTTTTAAGGCAGTATTTTAAATGACCGGTGACAAGGAAATAATTGTTATGATCTAGTCCTTTTCATTGAACAATAATTCGTGTTCTTAAGGGTTTGTTACAAAACAGTAAATTCAATGTCATGAGTTGTTTTAAATATAATGAGGCAGAAAATATTAATAATATTGACGTTTACTGGCGGTAAATAGTAATGTAGTAAATGTAATGATCTTGACCTGTTACGAGGAGCTAATCTAAGTTTTGAATTATAAGGCAGTTAAATCTTGACTTGTTACAAGGCAGTAATATGAGATCTTGAGTGTTCTAAGGCAATGAAATTAGTGATCTTTCGCTATGTCAGTAAATTGACTGTTATAAGGCAATGAATCTAAATGATGGACCTGTAATCTAATGATCTTCCCCTTTGTAACCCCCGTTTTCGGACCTGTTTTGGGCAGTCAATTTAATGATCTTGTATGTTAAAAGGCATTAAATCTAAATTTTTTTTCCCGGGAAAAATTTTTTTTGGTAAATCTAATTTAAGGCAAAAAATTAAAATGATGACCTGTTACAAGGAATTAATATAATGTTCTTGATTTTTGACCTATTGTACTGGCAGTAAAATCTAATTGATTTCGACATGGTGGCAAGGAGTAATTTTAGTGTTATTGACCGTTTATAAGCAAAAAAAATTAATGATTTTGGGGCATGTTCCAAGTCATTTAAATTGAATGATTTTTACCTGTAAAAAAAATTTGTAACTAATTATCTAATGATATTTCACATTGGTATTTGGAAGTAATTGTAAGGTTCTTGACCTATTAAAAAATCTTATGATTTTGACTATTATAAAGCAGTGATCTAATTCTAATGATCTTTCGCTGTTATGTGATCTAGTGATCTAGTGATCTTGATCTTTTCTTTGCAGAAAAATCAAAAATAATCTTGCCCTGTTTTTTGGGGCCCCAAAAAACCAAAATGACTTTTTTTGTTACAAGGGCCCAAGTAAAATTAATGATTTGACCTGTTACATGGAAGTAAATGAAAAAAGGTTTCTCTCCCCTTTTAAACAAGGCGGAAATCTTTTGTTTTTTAAATCTGTTTATAAGGAAATTTAAATTAATAATCTTGGCCTGTTTTAAAGGCAGAAAATCTAATGATCTTGATCCCCTTACTATGTAATAAAATCAAATTTAATCTTAAACCTTTTTAAAGGTCAAAATCTAAGACGAAGGGTAAATCTTATATTTCGCTGTTATGACAGAAAAAAAATTTTAAAGGGTTTTGATCAATTATAAAGCAGAAAATTCTAATGCCCTTTTTATAAGGTCTCGTCGGTGATGATGATATTATAGAAAAATCCAATGATTTTAAAACCTGTTATGAGGCGGGAATTCTAATGATTTTTTCCCTGTTAAAGGGCTTTAAAATCAAAATGATCTTAAACTTGTTTTTTGGGCGTAAACCCAATGGTTTTGCCCTCTTAAATATCAGTAAATCAAATTGATAACCTGTTTTAAGGCATTTTAAAACTAATGATCTTGCTTGTTCAAGGAAGTTAACCTTTTTTAAAAGGGCAATAAACCTAATGATCTTCATTTTGTAGAAAAATTTTTCTTAAATTTTAACAAAAAAAGGCAGTAAATCTAATTATCTTGAGGTTAAAAGGGGCATTTAAATAAAATGGTCTTTACTTGTTACGAGGTAAAAAACTAATGTTTTTGGCCCTTCCACTAGGTGAAAATCTAATGATTTTGTCGTTTTTTAAAAGGGTTTAAATTTTTTAAATGATTTTTGGTTTTTTAAAAGGGGCAGTAAAAATTAATGATTTTTGCCCGGGTTACAAGAAAAGAAAATTTAAAATTAAATCTTGAGTTGTTATGAGGCAGTAAATGTAATGATCTTGAATTGTTACAAGGCAATTAAATCTTAATGATGACAAAAAATCTAGGCATAAAAATCTAATGATTTTGATGTTAAAAGGAAAATAATCGAATGATTTTGAGGGGGTAATCTAATGATCACCCTTTGTCAGGCAGCCCAATCAAATTGATCTGGCCTGTTGTATAATGATTTGTTTAGGGTTAAAAAGGCATTAAATCAAAAGTTCTTTACCTTTTAAAAAAGCTTATAAATCTAATTATTGTTATAAGGCAAAAAATCTAATGATGACCGTTGCAAGGAATGTTCTTAATTTTGGACCTATTGTAAGGCATGTAATCTAATAATATGGTTAAACAACTTTTAATAAGGCAAAAAATCTAATCATTAATGGCGTATAACTTAATGCTTCTTGACCTGATACATCGGAAATCAATGTAATGTTCTATACTGTTAAAAAGGCAGTAAATCTTATGATTTTGACCTATTATAAGCCAGTAAATCTAATAATATTAATTAAGGTAATAAATCTAATAATCTTGGCCTGTTATACGACAGTAAATCTATTGATCTTGCTCTCTTACTATCCAGAAAAATCTAATAATCTTAAACTGTTATAGGGCCATAAATCTAATGATCTTGATTTGTTAAACGGGCAGGTAAAAGTAAATCTTATTTATTCGCTGTTATAAGATAGTAAATCTAAGATATCAATTAAAGCAGAAATTTATGATCTTGATATGTTCGTAGAAAAATCCAATGATCTTAACCTGTTATAAGGAAAAAAATTTATGTTTCTTTCCCTAAAAAAAAGGGGCATTAAATTAATGTTTCTTGATTTTATAAATTCCAATGGTCTTGCCCTTTTAAATTCAGAAAAATTAAATGTTTTACCTGTTATAAGGATTTACTAAATTTTGCTTGAAAGGATTTAAATTTAAATGAAAAAAACCCTTAATGATCTTTTAAGTAGATTTTAATGTTTTTTTGATAACAAAAAGGCAGTAAATTAAATTATCGAGCTGTTATAAGGCAGTAAAAAAAATATTTTCCCTTTTTTTTAAAAACCCCAAGGCCTGTTAAAGGCAAAAAAAATTCTAATAAATCTTAAATCGGTTAAAAAATACAAAAAAAACCAAATGATGACTTGTTAAAAAGGTTTTTTAAATATAATGTCCTTGACCCTAAAAAATAAGGCAGAAAATTAATTATCTTGAGATGTTAAAAGGGCCCAGAAAAATTAATTTGATCTTGCTAAAAAGGAAGTAATTCTAATGATTTGACCTTTAAATTAGGCAAAAAATCAAATTGCCCCTTGTGTTATAATGAATTTGGTCTGTACCACAAGGCAGTAAATATAATTATAAAGGGGCAGTAAAATCTGATCTTGCCCCTGTTCAAGACAGTAAATCTAATGATTTTGAGTTGTTAAAGGCTTTAGA
>NC_092281.1:40124578-40131727 GCF_036320965.1 Panulirus ornatus
TTACTGTGATAATGTGTCCATCAACGGGGGAACCATTTTGTAATTTCATGCTCCTATCAGAGATTGCCGACATAGATACCCTATGTTAAATTTGCTAGTATAGGTGCACTCTTGAGTGAAAAGGTGTTTGCTAAACTGTGCAAATATTTTACTTGAGTACTAGGGGGTTAATCGAAAGGGTTCATAGGCCGCTTGATGTATATTAATTGGACAAATATTTGGGTGTTTAAGTATTACGATTTATTAGTATGTGCTTATACAGTTATGTTTAATGTAGTTTTTTAAAAAATGTTATTTGTCATAACTAAACTAACTAAAGGGGGGATGGCAAAGGAATGAAAAAAAAAAAAGGGAGAAGTATAAATCATGTCATGTGTATTATGTATTATCTGTGTATGTATTATTTGTGTACGTTGAAGTAAAGTAACTTCCCGACCAATCATTGACCAGAAAATTTTGTGGGTTCAGAACCCCCCCTTCTCTGAGTCACCCGGGGGAGCTCAGATAGCAACCCTACCTTAGTGTGCTTTTTGGGTTTCCCTCTTTCGAACGGGGGCCTGTTTGAAAACCGCTGGCTTTGTGAAATGAGACGGTTTTATCGTGCTGAAATGCGACTTGAGGGGAAGACGGTCCAAAAAGGAAAACATAAGATAGGGTTGCTGCTTTAAAGTACCGGCTGCGTCATCTGATAGGCGGGCCTGGGCATATCATTCAATCATTGCTGTCATTTGTGAATGTTGACTCTTTAATAAGCTCGGTCAAAGCTAAAATGCGACTCTTTTTGCGGAAGATGGCCCAAAACGGAAAAATAAAAAGGTAGGTTCAGGCATTGAAGTCTGATAACGTGTGTGATAGGTGGGGCTTGGACATGACCAATCTTGGTCAGTGCCTTATAGGTCAAAATCCCACCCTTCTCATGAGGGCACTCGGGAACTCAGAGTAGACCCATTTATATTTTTGCTTTTTGGGATTTTCTTCCGTCACGGAGCCTTCGTGACCTCGCTGGTTAGAAGACTCCTATGGTTTAATGATAATAGAAAACAAGGTCAACGTAAAAATGCGACTTGAGCAGGAGACGGTCTAAAAAATATAAGATATTTTTTGTTTTTGGGAAGTATCTGGATAACTTTTTCTAAATTGGGTGGTGGTATACCGACTTTCATTGATCAGTTTAAAATTTGTGGGTCAAACCCCGCCTTTCTCAGGGCGTCCCCAGGTAGCTCAGAAAAGGCAACCCTACCTTATGTTTTTTGCTGTTTAGTTCCTCTTTCGATCCGGTGCCTTGTTTGACATCGCTGCTATTTTGTATAACGACGGTTTTTATCCTGCTGAATGCGACTTGAGCGGAGGACGGTCCAAAAAAGAAAAATAAGGTAGGGTTGTTCGTTGAAGTCCTGGCTGACGTATTGATAAGTGGCGCTTGGGCATGACCGACCAATCATTGATCAGTTTTTTTGTATATACAAAACCCTGCCCTTATCTGACGTCATCCGGGAATCAGGGGAAATTTTTGCTCTGAGGCTCGCTCTGGTCACCCTGTTTTTGGGGAATACCTCACCCAAGCGGGAAAGGCAACCAGTATGAAAAGAAAATCATTATATTTTTTATTATTCATCATTATTTTTTTTATTTCAGTTTATGATGAAAAAATTGGAACACTTGTTATACGGGGGGTCAACGTGTGTCAATGGATTGAACCATGGAAAGGTCTGGGGGGCCCCCCGGGGCTGCAGATAGGAGCTGTGGTTTTGGTGCATTACATATGCCAGTAGGAAGGGTTGTGAGTGGGGGAAATGGCCCTTTTTTATTTTTCCTGGGTGTGAGAAAGGGGAGGAGGAGTATTTCAAGGTCTGGGTTTAATGTGTTTGGATAGTGGCAGATATAGGTGTTTTGGTCGAGGTGGTGTGCAAAGTGAAGGTTGGGAGAATGATTGGTAACAGGGGGTTAGGCCTAGCTGTGGGGGTTTATATACTCATTGTGGGCCCGGAGTAGTGTGTGGGGGCAGGATGTTGTGGCTGGATTCAGGTGGGGGGGGGTGGATAGCGGCCTCGTTGCAGGGTGGTGGTGTGTAGCACACGGTTGGCCCACGGCGGTTTGGGGCTAATCACCCTCATGTTGTGCTTTTGATTCCTCTTTCGCTCTTTGGGGGTAGATAACTTGTGGGTTCAGAGCCCCGCCCTTCTCATGACTTCTTCGGGTAGTCAGAGTGGCAACCCCCATTATGTTGGGCTGTTCGGTTCCCCTTCGTTCACTGTGCTCTTGTTTGAATTCGCTGGCTTAGGGGATATGAGGACGGCTTTATCCTGCTGAAAAACGACTCTGAGCGGAAGACGGTCGAAAACGAAACATTTAAAATTTGGGGTTTCTGGTTGAAGTACCTGCTTCGTAAACTGATAGACGGGGCCTGGGAAAAATAACATTGGCAGATACTTTGTGGGTTAAGAGCCCACCCCCATGGGGTCACCCGGGAGCTCAGAATAGCAACCTACCTTTTGGTGTCCTGTTTGGTTTCTCTTCCACCCGGTTTCCCTTTCTCGGCTCGTTGTTCATTCAAAGGAATGTTGACTCTAATAAAACTCGGTCAACTGTGAAAACCCAACTTGAGCGGATGACGGTCCAAACAGGAGAACTTTAAAATAGGGGTTTCTGCTATGAATAACCGGCTGACGTCATTGTAGGGGGGTGCCTGTCATTTTCGACCCAAAATTTTTGGGGAAATATTTTGTGGGTTCAGAGGCCCGCCCTTCTCATAACGTCACTCGTCGCTCTGCGCGAACCTACCTTTCGTTGTGCTATTTGGTCTCTTACGCTACGAAGGCCTTTCTTAGGCCTTTGTTGGCCATTTGAATGATTAAATTTTTGGTAAAAAAAAACGGGATACTCTGGGGCGGTGACGTTCCAAACAGGAGAAATTTAAAGGGGGGGTTGCTTTGTTGAAGTAGCTGGTTTGACGTATCTGATAGGTGGGGTTTTGGGGTAGACCCGACCAATCATTGATAGATAATTTGTGGGTCAGAGCTCCCACCTTCTATTGGGCATCCCCCTGGGAGCTCGAGTAGAAACCCCTACCTTATGATGTCCTGGGGGGGTTTTCTTTTCCCGCTCACGGAGGCCTTTCTTGGCCTCGCCGGCTAAAGACTCCTTTTGAAAAAAATGATAAATAAAAGCCCCGGGAAATGCTGAAATGCGACTCTGGGAAGTCGGTCCAAACAAAACAAAAGTTAGGGTTGGTTTTCATAAGTATGGAGGGACGGATTGTAATGATTGAATTTTGGAAGTAGTGGAGTGTTGGACTTGGCCATTATTACCCAGTGAAAATTTTGATCACTGGTAAACACTCCCTCGACCCGTTACCCCAAATCCTGCGATGCGCATTAGAGGCGTGACGTCACAGTTCCCAAAGGGGAACGGAGACGGTGCGACGCGGTAAAGATGACAGGTACGAGAATGTTGATTTTACTCAGAATTTGGCAGAAGCAAGATTACAAAAAGGGACGAACCCACAAAAAACTGCTTAACACATTTTTGAGGCCAGAACAGAAGAGCCGAATCATCTTGCTGGAAAAAAAAAAAAAAAACTCGAGAAAAAATACGGGAATGAAACAAAGTAAAGAAAGAAGTGGAGTTGCAACTGCAAAAAACTGGAGGGTCCCATCCACAAAAACCCATGGAAACAACTTTCCCGGGATCCAAGGGGATAGCGGGGAGAAAAGCCAGAACATCGTAGTCCTGGTGTGAGAAAGAAGCTGTTGGGGGGGGAGTCGGATGATGAGAAGTGAAACAAGCCTGGACGCTGCTGGTTTCAAAAAAAAAATCTTGAATGATGAATGGGAGTGAAGACTCGCAGGAGAATGATGGGGAAGAAACGGCCATTCACGGAGATAAACAACCGGGAGACAGCGTGACACATCCTGAGAGCGCGAAAAACCTGAAAGAAGTGGAACAACAATGGAAAGGGAATTTTGAAAGGTTTTACTCACCGGCGATTCGAAAAGAAAAAAGCTGACAAAGGATGCGAGGAAGGAAGAGAAAGAAAAACCGTGCAACGCTGCTTCAACATCAGTTACGCGGAAAGAACGGAGTCCTGTGAGGGATGGAGTTGTTCCATCGATTCTCCCCAAAAGGGTTTTTCCCCAAGGTAAGTAAGACGCCCAAAATAAGGTAGTAAAAATTTGTTTGGAACATTGCTGGTTTTAGAGAAAAAGTTAAAAGGGAAACTTGATCATACATTTTTTTTATGAGTTTTGATATTGTATTTCTTTTAGGGCGAAAACGTACTTTAACGTGACAGACCAGGGTTTGTGTTTATCCCAAATGTATCTCGAGTAGGTCGCACCGAGGAGGTGGTTTGTTAGTAAAATGTAAACTAAGGCGCTTTCTTAAACGTGGATACAGACAGTGGGGGGCAAATTGGATACTGTCGCGTGGCCATACCAGAAAAAAGGAAAGTGTGTATATTTCCCCAAGGGATTCACCATAGTTTAGCTCAGGAACACAGCCCTTTGGGGAGCCACATGGCAGCCTCGCGACGTATCATCATGGGTGACTTTAAAGGTAGAGTCGGCCAGCCTCATTGGTTGATGAGGCAGGATGGTGTTTTAGTTTGACGGTGTGAAGGACAGGGTGGTGAATTTGTCATGGTAAAATCCTTTACATATGGGTTTGAGTAATGTTTGGTTTAAAAGTGAATAACCTTTTGGTATGGAAGTGAATTTTTAAAAGGAAATTTATCCTTTAACGCCGTGATACATGCTGTCAGAAATGATTTATGCTATGTAAGTGCTTGTTTTGATAGAATCAGGGAGTTACAAGTGCACCAAATGTAAAAGGATAGACCATGCCCCCTTATCCATTGCCTTGGATATTAATAAAGGAAAAGTGATCTCGGCCAAGGTTTTGGTAGAATGAGCAGATACCCTTGGACGAAGTTATCAGCCCAAGCACCAGCCCCTGTCTATAAACTAGGAAATAGCTAGTATCAGAGGTTAATCAGGAAGAATCAAAAGGAAGATTAGACCAAAAAGGGAAAAACCCCCCCCCCATTTGAGGAGGATATCGATGGGAAATCTTAAACATGGGGTATGATTATTAAAAGAGGCAGTACGAGGGGGTACGAGGAACAGAAAAAACGGTCAGATGACTAGGAGCCGCACAGCCAACTTGGTCAGGATACTGCAGTCACAGGACAAAAGCTGTTGTGGAAAAAACAATTAATTGGAAAGGTCGTTAGAGGGGGAAATGAAGAAGGGCCGAGTGACTGTAAATTTTAAAAAACATGTTGAAAAGCTATTGAACCCAATGGAAGCCCAAGTTCGAGGAGGTGGTACTAAAAAATAGTGTGCCCACAAATTCCCGGGGCTATGATCATTTTTACACAGGAGTTTAGGGGGTTGTTAAGGTTAAAAAAACAAAGTTATAATGGTATATGCCTGGGGTTTTAAGTGCTCCCTGAGCTTGGTTATCATTCTTTTGATTCTTTTTAATGTTGTTTTCTGATTTTGAGTAACCAGTCATGTGGTGTACTCCAAATTAGGTTCATTTTCAAACTGGGAACAAAAATGGTATGTGACAACTATGGGAGGGATTTTTATAATGGACACGTTAGCAAAAATTTATGACACATAATATATACAGACTATTTTATGTTGTAACATCAATGGGGGAAAGGGCTGGACGCAGAAAAAAAAAGGGCTGGTTGAACAATATTGTCGTTACGATGCTAGGTGACTTCGAGTTTTAGAAAATGTTAAATTATAGGGATTGTTTATAGATTTTAGTAAGGTTACGATAGGGTTTCCCAAAAATAAGATGATAAAAGTATTAAGAGTCATGGAAGGGAAAAGAGGGATGTTATTAGTATTAAGAAATTTTTTTGGTGTACAAACATTTTTGAAAACTGCTGCTGTTATACTACAGTTGTTCGTCAAGGAGCTCCAACAAAGCTTTTTTATGTTTATTATTTTTTATAGACGCTTTGTGAACATGCTAAAGGGATGGCATTTGCTGCAGGGGTTTTTTTTAGGGGTGCATGTTGCTTTAATGGTGTTATCTTGCCACCAGTGAGATACATGTTGAAGGAATTTCGCGTTTTATGTCAATACTGCGATGAATATGTATGGCCCTTAATGAAAAGAAGACTAATTTTTTTGCTTTAAAACGGAGGGAAACAGGATAAGAAGTTTAGTGTAGGTAACACTGGGGGACAATACACTGAACAATACGTTTATTTAGAGCGTGGTTTACCGATCGGGAAGATGGGGGATGTTTGATGGCTAAGCATGAGTACAGAGTGAACTTATTTTTAACAAGTTTTCCTTATTTTGTGCAGCCATTTCACGAATGCCACATTGTAGAAAAAAGTTTTTGATGCAGTGTCATGTCGTTCTTTCAAAATTTGCTCAGAATCATGGGTTATAAATATGTAAAAGGCATAGAGAAGCAATAAAAAAATCAAAATTTGTGTCTGATAGGGGTAGGAGAATACCAGTTAAATCTATGGTTGGTAGAAATAAAGGGATACAACCTTTTGATTACATTTTAGAAGAAAAAAAGAACATTTCCCAAGTCAAAATAGTAAAAGAAACTGATTATGAGAAACATTTTTTCTTTTTTTTTTGACCTATGTAGGAACCTTAATACGCCTGGTTTTTAAAAAATTTTAAAAAGAGCTTTAGGGATGACAGCATATGGGTAAGATTAGGGACTTGTACAAAATAAAACACAAAAAGCAACCAGTTAATACTATGTTACGAGCTGAACCCTTCCCTTTTTAATATTTATGTTTTTTATCTCACCCAAAAAAATATATCCCAGATTATCACGAGAGTCTCTACACAAATCAGACTTATGTCTCATAACTTAAGAGTGAGACAGGCAGATGGGACCGTTTCACCAGTCCTCTCGGACTTGCTACTGTGATAAAGTGTCCATACAACGGAGAACCATGTTAATTTCTATGCTCCTTAAACAGAAGATTGCCGAAAAAAGATACCCTTATGTTAAACTTGCTAGTTAGGTGCATCTTGAGTGAAAGGTGTTCTTGGCTGAACTGTGCAAATATTTTACAGGGGGTACTTTTGGGAGGTTTTTAATCATGTAATTGTTCATAGGCCCGCTTGAATGTATATTAATTAGACCAAATATTTGGTT
>NC_092281.1:40131827-40147446 GCF_036320965.1 Panulirus ornatus
GCGAAGAAAACCAAACAGCACATAATAAGGTAGGGTTGCTACTCTAAGTTCCCGGTTGACGTCAAGAAGGTGAGCTCTGTAATCCACATAGTAATGTGGGTCCCAATGATTGGTTATACCCGGGCCCCCGCCTATCAGATGACGTCAGCCAGGTACTTCAACGCAGCAACCCTAACTTATGTTCTCCTTATTAGACCGTCTTCATAGACGCTTTTTCAGCAGGATAAGGGCGCCTTCAATTTCACATGATCCAGCGAGGCCAAACAAGGCTACCGTGACGGTAGAGGAATCAAACAGCACAACATAAGGTAGGGCTGCTACTCTGAGGTACCCGGGTGACGTCATGAGAAAGGCGTGATTCGGAACCCCAAATAATCTGATCAAATGAATGGTCGGTCAATCCAATCCCCACCTATCAGATGACGTCCATGCGGCCTACTTCAACGCAGCAAACCTACTTTATGTTCTCCTATTGGGATCGTCTTCCGCCAAGAGTCGCAATTACAGCAGTTGACCGAGCTTCTTAAAGAGTCAATATTCACATGAATGAGCCATCGATGCCAAAAAAAAGCGACGCAAGGGGGAAAAGACACCAAACAGGACAATCATAAGGTAGGGTAGCTACTCTGATTTCCGGGTGACATCATGAAAAGAGCTGGGCTTTTGACCACATAAATTATCCTGATGAATGATTGGTCGGTAAGTTCCAAACCCACCTATCATAATGACGTCATTCGAATATTTTCAAAAAAAACCAACCCAAACCCTTTTGTTCTCTTTTTTTTTACCCCCCCTCCTTTTCCCCCCATAGTCGCATTGCAGTATTGACCAAGCTTTTTAAAGAGTCACATTCACATGCATGAGCAGCGAACAGGCCAAGAAAGGCCACCGTGAGCAAGAGAAACCCCCCGCACAAACATAAGGGAGGGTTCTTTCTCTGAATTCCCGGATGATGTCATGAGAAGAGTTTGGGTTTTAACACATAAAATTTTCTGATAACGATTGGTTTTGGGCAATCCCAAACCCCACCTAAAAAAAATGACGTCCCGCCGGGCAACTTTAAAAGCAAACAAAACCCTCTTATTTTTTTCCTGGTTTTTTGGGCCGTCTTCCGTTTAGAAAGTCGCATTTCAGCAGGATAAAGCCCCGTTATTTCACATAATTCCCCGCGAGGCAAAAACCCAAAGGGCCCCCGTGACCGGAAAGGGGAACCCAAAACCCAACATAAAAGGGAAAGGGGTTCTTCCTGAATTTCCCGAGTACGTCATGAAAAGGGGGAAATTTTAAAAATTTCAAACAATCGATCAAAAAAAAAGGTCCGGGCATGCCAAAAGGCCCCCTAAACAGTGAGGCCCTCCTTAAAGTTCTTTTTGGGGGCCGTCCAATTGTTTCAAAATTTGGCCCGGGAATTTTATTTAATTTTTAATTATTTTTTTGTTTTAATTTATTTATCCCCAAAAAGGGGGTCCCTTCCCAAACCCGCGAGGCCAAAAAAGGCCTCCGTGACCCGGGAAAAAATCAAACAAAAATAAAAGTAGGGTTGCTAAAACCCGAATTCCCAGGGACGCCCTTTAAAGGGCCGGGTTTTGGAATCCCTTAAAACATCTGACAAATTTGGGGGTTCAAAAATTCCCGGCTACCCAATTAGAGCAAGCCACCCAAATTCTCCTATTTGGACCGTCCATCCCCCCCAGATTTGCATTTAACCCAGATAAAAAGGCCCAACATTTTACATGGGGAAACCAAGGAAAAACCAACAAGGCAACCCGTGGACCCAAAAAGGAAAACCAAAAAGGACAACAAAAGGTTAGGGTTGCTACTCTAGGTTCCCGGGAGCGTCATGAGGGAAAAGGGAATTTTAATTCCCCAAAAAATTTACAAAGATTGGTTTTCCCCGGGGCCCCCCCCCAAGATGGGCCCCCTATTTTTAAAGCAAACCCATTTTTGTTCTTTTAGGGGCCTCTTCCCCAGGGTCGGGATTTACAGCCAGGGAAAAAGCCCTTTTTTAACCCTAAACCAGCCGGGGCCAAAAAAACCCCCGTGAGCGGGGGAAGGGAAAAAAAAAAGCACAAATAAAGGGAGGTTGCTACTCTGAGGGGGCCCCGGGGGACGCCAAGGGGAAAAAAGGGTTTGGAACCCCAAAAAAATCTACCAAAGATTTGGGCGGGAAAAACCCAAAACCAAACGAACGGGCCCCCCGCAAATTCAACGCAGCAAACCCTACCCTTTTGTTCCCCTATTTGGACCCGGGCTTCCGCCAAAAATCCCCATTTCAGCAGTTTTACCGAAAAAAAAAACTTATAAAAAGTCAACCCTTTCCCTGAATGAGCCACGAGGGAAAGAAACAAAGTAAGGGGGAAAAAGAAAACCAAAAAAAACATTTTTAAAGGTAGGGGTTTACTCTGATTTCCCCCTGACGTCATGAAAAAAAGGGCTTTGAACAAAATAAAACTGTCCCAAAGATTGGGTTTAACCCAAACCCCCCCTATCAGTGACGTCACCGGTACCCTTCCCCCACCAAAAACCCCAACCCTTTAAGTTCTTTTTTAACCGTCTTCCCCCAAGTCGCATTTCAAGGCCAGATAAAAAAGGCGCCCTTCCCTTTTACAAACCAAAAAAGGCCAAAAAAGGCCACCGGACGGAAGAAAACAAAAAACACAAAATAAGGAGGGTTGCTTCTCTAAAACCCAGGGGGGGTCATAGAAGGGGGGGGTTGAACCTAAAAATTAAAAAAATCAATGAAATTTGGGCGGTCAATTTCCCAAACCCCCCCTTCAATAAAGTCACCGCAAATTCAACGCAGCAACCCTAATTATGATTTTCCTGTTTGGACCGTCTTCCCCCCGGGCCCATTTTTATAAAATAAAGGCCGTCATTAATTTTTCCAGCGGGGGCCAAAAAGGCCACCGTGACCCGGGAAAAGGAAACCAAAAAAAGGACAAATAAGGTAAAGGGGTTTTTCCTGAGTTTCCCCGGTTACCATGAGAAAGGGGTTTGAAAATTAAAAATTTTTATCAAAAATTGGCGGTAATTCCCAAACCCCCCAAACCCTTGACCTTTAAACCTTTTTTCCCAAACCTTCGCTCCAACCCAAATTAATTTCCCCTTTTTTACCATTAAAATTAAATTATTTTTAATTATTAATTTTGTTTTGAATTTTACCAAAAAGTGGCCCAAACCTAGGCCAAGAAAAAGGGCCCCGTGAGCGGGAAAAAGAAACCCAAAAAGGACAAAAATAAAAGGGAGGGTTGCTTCTCGAGCTCCCTTTAGTCATGAGAAGAACTGGGGGCCCCGAACCCAAAAAATCTTTTATCAATTATTGGTTTGGGCAAACCCAAACCCACCAAACAGATGACGTCCCGCCGAAAACCCCAACGGGAGCAACCCATTTTATTCCCCCTTTTTGACCCGGGCTTTCCGCTCAGAGTTGCATTTCAACAGGATAAAACCCCCCTCATTTTTACCCCTAAACCAGCGAAGGGGGGAAATAAACCAAAGGGAAACCCACCGGAAGAGGAACCAAAAAGCACAACAAAAAGGTAGGGTTTCTACTCTGACTGCCCAGGGGCGTCCCTGAAAATGAGGGTTATTGTATATACAAACAATTCCCGATCAAAGATTGGTCCCGGGCCCTTTCCCAAGAGGGCCCCCTATTATATGACTCAAACCTTTTGTTCATTTTGGGGGCGTCTCCCGCCCCCAGGTTTCGCATTTCAGCATTTGCTCGAGGGGTTTTTATTATTATTATTTTTTCCCCTTTTTTAAACCCTAATAGTCTTTTTAGCCAGTGAGGCCAAAAAAGGGCCCCCGTGAGCGGAGGGAAAAAATCAAAAAACACCCAAAAATAAAGTAGGGTTTTCAAATCCCGAGGGGGCCGAAATGACGCAAGGGGAAGGGGGGAAAATTTTTACCTATAAAGCATCTGACCATGAATTTTGGGCATGTAAAAGCCCACCTACAAAAAACGGGCCCCTCCCGGGTACTTCAACGCAGCAACCCTACCTTATGTTCCCCTATTTGGACCGTCTTCCCCCGCAAACTCGCATTTCAGCAATTTTACCGACTTCCCCTTTTAAAAAGTCCCCATTTGCATGAATGACCCCACGGGGCCAAAAAAAGACAACGTAAGGGGAAAAGAAAAACCCAAAAACGGGACATTTTAAAGGTTTAGGGTTCCAAACTCTGATTTCCCCGGTGCCCGTCATGGGGGAAGAGCTCTGTAATCAACAAAAGAACTGCCCCAATGATTGGTTATACCCAGGCCCCCCCCTACAGTGACGTCAGGCCAGGTACTTTTCCAGCGCAGAAAAACCCAAATTTTTAATGTTCTCCTTTTTTAGACCGTTTTCCCGCTCAAGCGCATTTCAGCGGGTTTAAAGGCGCCTTCTTTTTCACAAATTCCAGCGGGGGCCCAAAAAAAGGCAAACCGTGAGGGGAAAAGGGGAATCAAACAGCACAATATAAGGTAGGTTGCTACTCCAAGGGGTCCCCGGGTGGCGTCATGAGAAAGGCGGGGTTAAAAACCTAACTTTTTCCCTTGATCAATGATTGGTGGGTAAATTCCCAAAACCCCCACCTTTCAGATAACGTCACCCCGGCAACTTAAACGAAAGAAACCCCAAAATTATTTTTTCTCCCTTTTTGGGCCCCGTCTTCCCCAGAGTCGCATTTAAATATTACCGAGTTTAAACAAAGAGCAACTTTCCACATGTTTGGGAGCCAGCGACCCCAAGTAAGGCGACCGTGAGGGGAAGAGAAACCAAAAAAGGACTTTGAAAGGGTAGGGTTCCTCCTAAAGAGTTTTGGGTTTTGACCATGAGAATGGGGCCGGGGGGCTTTGAACACAAAAATTGTTGATAAATATTGGTCGGTAATTTCCCCTACCCCCCCAAACCAATGCCCTTCATCCGAAAAAAACCAACCCCCAAAAAAAACCCAACCTACATTATATTCTCCTTTTTTAAACCGCTCCCCATAGTCGCATTGCAGTAGTTGACCGACCCTTTTTAAAATAGTAGACATTTAAAATGTAAAAAGGACCCAACAGGCCAAGAAAGGCCACCGTGAGCGGAAGAAACCCAAAACGGGACATCAAAAGGGGGGTTGTTTCCCCGAGCCCCCAAATTTGATGTCTTTAAAGAAGGGGGGGGCTCGAACCCCAAAAAATTTATCTGATCAATGATTGGCCTCAATCCCAAACCCCCCCTACCAATAAACGTCAGCCGGACAATTTCTCGCAGAAAAACCCTATTTAATATTCTCCTTTTTGGGGACCGCCCTTTCCCGCCAGAGTCGCATTTCAGCAGGATAAAGCCGCCGTTTTTTCCCAAAATAACCACCCGGGAAAGCAAACTAAAAAAGGGCCCACCTTTAACCGGAAAGGAACCAAACAGCACAACATAAGTAGGGTTGCTACTCGGATTTTCCCCCAAAGTGCCCGTCAGGAAAAGGGGGGGTATTGTATAAAACAAAAACTGATCAATGTTGGGTTTCGGTCACGCCCAAGAGCCCCCTATCATGTGACTTTAACCTTATGTTCGGGTTTGGAGCGTCATCTGCTCAGTTTTCGCTTTTAAACAAATTGCCCGACTTTATTATTATTAAAATTGTTTTTAAATTTTTAAACCAAATGAGCCCTTCTGCTAGCGAGGCCAAGAAAGGCCTCCTAAAGGGGAAGAGAAATCAAACAGCATAATATAAAGTAGTTTTTTGCTACCCCTGATTTGGCCCCGAGTGACGTCATGAGAAGGGGGGGAAATTTTTGTACCTAAAAGGGCCCAACTGACCAATGATTGGAAAAAGTCCAAGCCCCCCTATGAAAACGACGGGCATCCGGCGACTTCAATAAGCCCCCCCACCTTTTTTCTCCTATTTGTTTCCGTCTTCCCCCCCAGAGTCGCATTTTAGCAGTTGACCCAACTTATTAAAGAGTGAGTCACCATTCACAAGAATTGGGCCCCAAAGACCCAAAAAGGGCCCCCCGTTAGCGGGAAAAGAAAACCCAAAAAAGGACCCTCATAAGGTAGGGTTCTACTCCCAGCTCCCGGGGGATGTCAAAAGAAGGGAAGGGCGCTGAACACACAAATCATCTGTCAAATGATTGGCTGTCATCCCAAACCTCCACTTATCAGAATGACGTCAGCCGACTACTTCACTGTAGCAACCCTAATAGTGTTCCTCCTAATATTGGGACTGTCTTTTCCCCCTAGAATCGCATTTCAAGTATTGACCGAGCTTATCAAGGAGTCCAACATCACATTGATTATAGCCCAAGCGGGCAATTAGGCCACCGTGCGCAGGAAAAAGAAACAAACCATGACATCAAAAGGTAGGGTTGCTACTCTGAGTTTTCCCGGTGACGTCATGATGGTGAGCTCTGTAATCCACATAGTATGTGTCCCCAAATGATTGGTTATACCCAGGCCATGCCTATCAGATGACTCAGCCGGTTACTAAACGCAGCAACCCTAGAGATCATATTATCTTTTCGACCCCTCTTCCGCTCAGAGACGCATTTTAGCAGGATAAAGACGCAGTCATTTTACATAATCCAGCAGGCTAACATTATCCTGCTTGAAATCGACTCTGAACGGAACGACGGTCCAAAACAGGAGAACATAAGATAGGGTTGCTCGTTGAAGTACCTGTTGAACGTCAACTGATAGGTGGGGTTTTCTGGATTGACCCCACAATCATGAACAATAAATTGTGGGTTCCAGAGCCCCGCACCTTACCCTCCCCCATGACATCATCCGGGAAAAAAAAGGCCTTCCAGAGAAGCAACCTACCTTAAGATGTTCTGTTTTTGGTTTTCTCTTCCGCTCACGGAGCCTTTCTTGGCCACGTTGGCTCCGCTCATATACATGTGAATGTCGACTCTTTAATAAGCTCGGACAACACTGGAATGCTACTAATTGTCGAAGACGGTCCAAAAAAGGAAGAACAAAACGTAGGGTTGGTGTTTTTGAAGTATTCGGATGACGTCATCTGATAGGGGGGTTTGGAACTTGCGACCAATCATTGATCAGCTAATTATGTGATTCAAAGCCCAGCTCTTCTCCAACGAGGTCACCCGGGAGTTTTAGAGTAGCAACCCTACCTTATGATATCCTGTTTTGGTTTTCTCTACCCTTATTCGCCTTTCATGGCCTCGCTGGCTCATTCATGTGAATGTTTTACTCTTAATAAGCTCGGTCAACTGCTGAATTGCGACTCTTGGCGGAAGACTGTCCAAAAAGGAGAACATAAAGTATGGTTTGCTGCTTTGAAGTACCGGATGACGTCTTGTGGTAGGGGGGGATTGGAATTAACGAATCAATCATTGATCATAAATTTTTGTGGGTTCCGAATCCCACCTTTCTCATGACGTCACACGGGTTCCTCAGAGTAGCAACCTACCCATGTTGTGCTGTTTGATTCTCTTCCGCCTAACGGGAGCCTTGTTTGGCTCTTGTTGGCCTCAGCTGTATTATGTGAAAGGAAGGCGCCTTTATCCTGCTGAAATGTGACGCTGAGGCCAAGACGGTCAAATCAGGAGAACATAAGATAGTTGCGCGTTGAAGAACCTGGCTGTCGTCATCTATAGGCGGGGCTTTGGTAAAACCCCAATCATTGGACACATACTATGTGGATTACAGAGCTCCACCTTCTTTGACGTCACCCGGAAACCCCAAAGTACCCAACCCAAACCTTTAAAAAATGCATTTTTGGTTTTCTTTTTCCGCCACGGGGGCCCTTTAAAATTGGCCTCATTGGCTTAATAAATTTTAATGTTGCCCTTTGGAATAACCCGGGTCAACGGGGTGAAATTCGATTTCCTGGGCGGAAAAAAGTAAAAAATAGGAAGCAAAAAGGGGGGCGGGCTCTATTAAGTGGGCCGATGACGTCGTTTCATAGGGGGAAATTTTGGGACATGACCCAATCATGGTCAAAATTCCTTACAGGTAAAAAATTTCCCCCGCCCTTCTCATGACGTTACTAGGGCAACCCCGAGTAGAAAACCCTACTTTAAAATTGTGCTTTTTTGATTTCCCCCTCCGCCCCACGGGGGTTTTTTTCCTTGGCCCTGGGGCTGGCTAAAAAGACACCCTAGGGGAAAATTAATAATAACAATAATGTTTAATAACAAATGCGAAAACTGAGCAGAAGACGCTCCAAACAGAACGTAAGGATTACGTCACATGATAGGTGGCTCTTGGGCCTGACCGACCAATCATTGATCAGATTGTTTTGTATAAACAATACCCGCCTTCTCATGATGTCAACTCGGGCAACTCAGAGTAGCAACCTATCTTATATCAGCCGACGTCAGCCGACTACTTCAATGTAGCAACCCTAATTGTGTCTCCTATTTGATCCGTTTTCCCCGCCAGAGTCGCAATTCAGCAGTTGACCGAGCTATTAAAGAAGCAACATTCACACATGAATGAGCCAGCTAGGCCAAGAAAGGCGACATACAAGGGGAGAGAAACCAAACAGACATCTTAGTAGGGTTGCAACCTCTTAACTCCGGGTGACATCATGAGAAGAGCTGGGTTTGAACGCATAAATTATCATGAATCATGAGTTGGTCGTCAATATCCAAACCGAAACACCAATCAGATGACGACATCCGAATACTTCAACACACCAACCCTACGTTTTGTTCTCCTTTTTGACCGTCTTTTCCCAATAAACCATTGCAAAGCAATTGACCGAGGTTATTACAGAGTCGACATTCACTGAATGGGGCCAGGAGGCCGAAGAAAGGCACGTGAGACCTAAGGGAAACCAAACAGGACATCAAAGGTAGGATTTTTATTCTGAGTTCACAGGCGACCATCATGTAGGTGGAGCTCCGTCATACCACATAGTACATGACCAAAGGATTGGTTGTACCCAGGCACGCCTTTAAGATGACGTCAGCCGTGCACTTAAAGCAGCAACCTTCTATTTTGTTTTTCCCGTTTGGACGCTTTCCCCCCATTTGTCGCATTTCACCTGTTGACCGAAACTTAAACAAAAAGTCAACCCTTCACCCCGATTGAGCCCCAAAGGGGGCCAATTAAGGCCAAAACCCGGAGGGAAGAAAACCCAAAAAGGACATTTATAAGGTAGGGTTTTCTACTCTGAGGTTTCCCCGGGGACTCATGAGGGCGGAGCTCTGTAATCACATAGTTTGTTTTCCAATGATTGGTTATACCCCCGGCCCCGCCTATCAGATACGTCATCCAAGTATATTCAACGCCGCAACCCTATCTTAAGTTTTCTCCTATTTGGACCGTCTTTTTCGCTCCAAGTCGCATTTCAGCAGGATAAAGCCGCCGTCATTTCACATAAACCAGCGAAGCTAAACAAGCAACCGTGAGCGCAGAGAATCAAACAGCACAACATAAGGTAGCGTTGGCTACTCTGAGCTCGCCGGACGATTTCATAGAGAAGGTGCGGCCGCTGACACACAAAATTATCCGATTAATAGAATGGTCGGTGAATCCCAGACCCCACCTATCAGATTGACGTCAGCCGACTACTTCAATTGCAGCAACCCTGATATGTTCTCCTAATTGTACCGTCTTCCGCCAGAAGTCGCATTCAGTAGATGACCGAGCTTATCAAAGAGTCAACATTCCACTCATGATTGAACCAGTGAGAGCCACGTAAGGCCACCGTGTAGAGGAAGAGAAACACAAACAGACACATAAGGTAGATCTAGCTACTCTGAGTCCCCGTGACGTCATAAGGGTGGAACTCTGTAATCCACATAGTATGTGTCCAACTGAATGGTAAAACAACACGCCACGCCCTATCACATGAATTCAGCCGGGTACATAACCGCAGCAACCCTAAGGGATCTTATGTTCTCCTGTATTCGACCAAATTCCGCTAAGATTCGCAATTTAGCATGATAAAGCCCCCCGTCAGTATTACGTAACCTAGCGAGGCAAACAATGCCACCTGAGCGGAAGAGAATCAACAGCATCAATATAAGAAGAAAGGTACTGTGCTACATTGAGTTGCCCGAGTGACGTCATGAAAAAAGGGGTTGAAAATTTTAAAAAATCTGAAAAAGATTGGTCGGGCAAGCCCAAAGCCACCATCGTACTCACCAGCATTTATGCTTCTCCATGGCCCTTTTCGCACCCAGATTTTTATCAAATTAAATTATTAAATTTTTTTTTAAATTTAAAATAATGGGGCCCACCCAGGACCAAGAAAGGCCCCTGAGCGGAAGAAAAAAAAACAGAAAAAAAAAAGGGTGGGTGTTTGAGTCCCGGGTGACCGTCATGAGGTGGGGCCGAATCCCAAATATTGCCCAAATTTATTGGTTAACCCAAACCCCCAACAGTGACGTCACCAGGCTTCACCACAAAACCCCACTAAAGTTCTCCCTTGACCGTCTTCCGCCAAGACGCATTTCAGCAGGGTTAAGGCGCCCCTTTTTACATAAAAGCGGGGGCCAAAAAAAGGGGCCCCTGACGGAGAGAACAAACAGCAAATATAAGGTATGGTTCTCACCGAAGGGGGCCGGGTGGGGCATGAAAAGGCGGGGTTGAAAACCAAATTTTCTGATCAATGATTGGGCGTCACCAACCCCACCTTTCAGATAACGTCCCCGGCAAATTCAGCAGCAACCCAAATATGTTTTTTCCCCGTTTGACCGCTTCCCCAATCGCATTCAGTAGTTACCGAGCTTTAACAAAGAAAACATTCACAGATTTACCCGCGAGGCCCCAAAAAAGGGGACCGTGAGCGAAGAGAAACCCAAAAAAGGACATTAAAAGTAGGGTTCCCCCTCGATTTTCGGTTTTACTATGAGAAAAGGCCGGGGGGGTTTGAACAATAATTGGATCAATGATTGGTCGGTAAGTTCCAACCCCCCCCACCATGACGTATCCGAATAATTTACACCCAACCCTTATTTTCTCCTTTTTTAAACCCTCTCCCCATAGCGCATTGCAGTAGTTGACCGAGCCCTTTTTAAAAGTGACATTACAAAGTATAAAACGAGCAACGAGGCCCAAAAAAGGCCACCGTGACGGAAAAACCCAAAAAGACATCATAAGGGAGGTTGCTCTCTGACCCCAATGATGTCATTTAGAAGGGCGGGGCTCGAACCCAAATATCTGATCAATGATTGGTCCGTCAATCCCAAACCCCACCTACAAGACGTCAGCCGGGCAATTCACGCAGCAACCCTATTTAAATTTTTCCTGTTGACCGTCCTCCCCCCCCAAGTCGCATTTCAGCAGATAAACCCCGTCATTTCCATAACCAGCCCAAGCAACAAACAAGGCACCCTGACGGAGAAAGGGAAACCCAAAAAGCACAACATAAGTAGGGTTGCTCTCTGAGTTGCCCGAATGACTCAGGGAAAAAGGGGGGGATTGTATATAACAAAAACTGATCAATGTTGGTCGGTCAGCCCCAAAGCCACTATCATTTACGTAAACCCTTATGTTCTTTTGGAGCGTCTCGCTCAGTGCGCATTCACAATTGCCCGACTTTATTATTTTTATATTGTTATTTTATTAAACCAAAGAGTTTCTAGCTAGCGAGGCCAAAAAAGGCCTCCGTGAGCGAAGAGAAATCAAACAGCATAATATAAAGTAGTGTTGCTACTCCTGATTGCCCGAGTGACGTCATGAGAAGGGCGGGAATTTTGTACCTATAAGGCCAACTGACCAATGATTGGAACATGTCCAAGCCCCACCTATAAAAACGACGGTCATCCGGCGACTTCAATAAGCACCCCACCTATGTTCTCCTATTTGTTACAGTCTTCCGCCAGAGTCGCATTTCAGCAGTTGACGAACTTATTAAAGAGTGAGTCACCATTCACAAGAATTGGCCAACGACGCCAAGGAAAGGGCCCACCGTGAGCGGAAGAGAACCAAAGAGGACCATCATAAGGTAGGGTTCTACTCCTGAGCTCCCGGTGATGTCAGAGAAGTGAAGGGCGCTGAACACACAAATCATCTGATGCAATGATTGGTCTGTCATCCCAAACCCCACTTATCAGATGACGTCCAGCCGACTAACTCACTGTAGCAACCCTAATTGTGTTCTCCTATTTGGACTGTCTTCCGCTAGAATCGCATTTCAAGTAGTTGACCGAGCTTATCAAAGAGTCAACATTCACATGATAAGACCAATGAGGCCAATTAAGCCACCGGAGCGGAACAGAAACCAAAACATGAAATCATAAGGTAGGGTTGCTACTCTGATTTCCCCGGGGTGACGTCAATGAAGGGGAGCTCTGTAACCACATGAGTGTCCAATGAATGGTTATAACCCATGCCCATGCCTATCAGATGACGTCAGCTCGGGTACTTAATCGCAGCAACCCTATAGATCTTATATCTGTTCGACCATCTCCCGCTCAAGTCGCCATTTAGCAGGATAAAGACGCAGTCATTTTACATAACCATCGAGGCTAAACTTTTATCCTGCTGAAATGCGACGCTGAACGGACGACTTCCAAAACAGGAGAACATAAGATAGGGTTGCTGCGTGAAGTACCATGGTTGAAGCGTCATCTGATAGGGGGGGTTTCTGAATTGACCGACCAATCATTGATCAGAAATTTGGGTTCAAGCCCGCCCTCTCATGACATCATCCGGGAGCCAGAGAAGCAACCCTACCAGATGATGTGCTGTTTGGTTCTCTTCCGCTCAACGGAGGCTTTCTTGGCCTCGTATGGCATCGCTCATACATGTAATGTCGACTCGTTAAAAAGCTCGGTCCAACTACTGGAAATGCGACAATGGGCGGAAGACGGTCAAAAAAGGAGAACAAAACGAAGGGTTGGTGTGTTGAAGTATCGGATGACGTCATCTGCTAGGTGGGGGTTTTGGAAATCTTGCCGACCCATCATTGATCACTAATTTATGTGTTCAAAGCCCAGCTCTTCTCATGAGGTCACCGGAGCTTAGAGTAGTCAAAAACCTACCTTAATGAAATCCTGTTTGGTTTCTCTCCACCTTATGTCCGCCTTTTCTTGGCTCCGCCTGCTCATTCATGTGAATGTTGACTCTTTAATAAGCTGGTCAACTGCTGAATTGCGACTCTTGGCGGAAGACTGTCCAATAGGAGAACATAAGTAGGTGCAGCTTGAAGTAAGCCGGATGACGTCATGTGGTAGGTGGGGATTGCATTAACGAATCAAAACATTGATCAGATAGTTTGTGGGTTCCGAATCCCACCTTTCTCATGACGTCCACACGGGTTTTCCTGCTAGAGTAGCAACCCTACCTCATGTGTGCTGTTTGATTCCTCTTCCGCTCACGTAGCCTTGTTTGCTCTTGTTTGGCCTCGCTGGATTATGAGAAAGGAAGGCGCCTTTATCCTGCTGAAATTGACGCTGACCGAAGACCGGTCTAATCAAGGAGAACATAAGATAGGGTTGCTGCGTTGAAGTACCTGGCTGACGTCATCAGATAGGCGGGGCTTGGTATAACCAATCATTGGACACATACTATGGGATACAGAGCCTCCACTTCATGACTCCACCCGGGCACTCAGAGTAGCAACCCTACTTATGATGTCCATGTGTGGTTTCTTTTCCGCTCACGTGGCCTTAATTGGCCTCATTGGCCCTAACATGTGAATGTTTTACTCTTTGAAAAGCTCGTCAACTGGTGAAATTCGACTCTGGGCGGAAAAACGGTACAAATAGAGAGCGTTTATAAGTGCTTGCTCTAATTGAAGTAGCCGGATACGTCGTTTCATAAGGTGGAGCTTGACATGGAACCATCATTGGTCAGATGCCTTACAGGTACAAATTTCCCCCCTTCTCAAGACGTTACTAGGGCAACTCAGAGTAGCAAACCTACTTTTATTTGTGCTTTTTGATTCTTTCTCCTCCTCCGCTCACGGAGCTTTTCTTGGCCTCGTCTGGCATAAAAGACTACCCAATGGTAATAATAATAACAATAATATAATAACAAATGCGACACGTGAGCAAAGAACGCTCCAAACAAACGTAAGGATTACGTCACATGATAAAGGTGGCTCCTTTGCATGACCGACCAATCATTGAGATCAGATTGTTTGATACTACAATACCCCGCCCTTCTCATGATGTCACTCGGGCACTCAGAAAGTAGCAACCCTATCTTAGTCATCCGACTCAGCCGACTACTTCACAGTAGCTCAACCCTAAATGTGTTCACCTATTTGGACCGTCTTCCGCAAGAGTCGCAATTCAGCAAGAAAAACCGAGCTTATTAAAGAGTCAACATTCACATAAATTTGAGCCAGCGAGGACAAAAAGGGCCCAAACCGTGAGCGGGAGCAAAACCATACCAGAACATCATAAGGTTGGGTGTATTCTGAGTTCCCGGTGACGTCAAAGAGGGTGGAGCTTCCGTAATCCACATAGTATGTGTCCAATGATTGTATAGGCCAGGTCCCCGCAATATCAATGGACGTCAGCCCGTAGAACTTCAACATCAGCAACCCTATCTATATCTTCTCCATTTTTGGACCGTCTCCGCTCAAGTCGCATTTCAGCAGGATAAAGCCGCCGTCATTCACATTATCCACGAGGCCAAACAATGCTACCGGAGCGAATGAGGAATCAAACAGCACAACAAAAAGGTAGGAATTTGCTTCTCTGAAGTACCCAGAGTGGATGTCATGAGAAAGGCGGGGTTCGAAAACCCATAAATTTTTCTGATGAAAGATTGTCGTCAATTCCAATCCCCACCTATCAGACGAACGTCATTCCGGCAACTCAACGAAGCAACCCCTACCTATGTTTCCTATTTGGACCGTCTTTTCCCCCCAGAGTCGCAATTCAGCAGTTGACCGAGCTTATTAAAGAGTCCACCATTCACATGAATGAGGCAACGAGGCCAAGAAAAGAAGGCGACGTAAGGGGGAGAGAAACCAGACAGAACATCATAAGGTAGGGTTGCTACTCTGAGCTCCGAAGTGACTCACCGTCATGAGAAGAGCAGGGCTTTGAACACATAAATTGTCTGATTCAATGATTGGTCGGTAAGTTTACGAACCCCACCTATGAGATGAGTCATTCCGAATGCTTCAACACACAACCCTAACCTTATGTCGTCTTATTTGACCGTCTTCCGCCCATAGATTCATTGCAGTAGTATGACCGACTTATTAAAGAGTCGACATTCACATGGAATTAGCGAGCCAACGAGGCCCCGTGACGGAAAAGAAACCAAACAGCATTCATAAGGAGGGGGTTTCTTCCTGGGGCCCCGGGTATGTCATGAAAAGGGCGGGGCTCTGAACCCCCAAAATTTTCTTTAAAACAATGATTGGGCTTTAAACCCAAACCCTAACCTACAAAAACGTCGGCCCACACTTCATTTGCAGCAACCCTAAATATGTTTTCCTGTTTGGACCGCTTCCGCCTAATCCATTTCAAATAGTTTTACCGAGGGTAAACAAAGATTTTAAAATTCACAGGAATGATCCCGCGGGGGCCCAAATAAAGCCACCGGAGCGGAAAGAGAAACCCAAAAAGGACATCATAAGGGAGGGTTGTCCATTTTGACTCCCGGTTTACGTAATTAGAAAGCCCGGGCTTTGAATGCCTAAATTTAAACTTGGAAACAATGAAAGGGGCGTTAAGTTCCCCCCCCCCTTTCCCATCATATGACGTTAAACC